>NC_136337.1:3681080-3688306 GCF_964198595.1 Lampetra fluviatilis | reverse complement strand
CCTGAGTCAGATGCCCCGCTCTCTGTGATTGAGACACGGCCAGCAGCAGTAGCAAAAAATATCATCATCATCATCATCAGCATGAAAAATGATACATCGGCTGGCTAAAGCACCACCAGTCTGAGAATGGATCTGCTCCCGGCGCGTGAACGTGGAGTTTGCGGCGCACTTCGCCCGGTCTCGCTGGTCACGTGTCTTGCGCTGTGGTGTTTAATTAATCGCATCCCGTGAGCCTTGCGGGAGGAATCCGAAATGTAATTAACGCCGCTGCTGCTGCTGCTGCTGCTGAATTAAAGTCCCATATAGATCGAGTGTGGCACGTATCGAATTAACTGACATGGCTGCTTCCTCTAAAGAACATCCGTGGCACCTGCCATGTGAATGTGGAATTGGTTGGGCCATCACTGCTTGTTCTCAAGGACATCCTTGACCCCGCCATATGAACGTGGAATTTGTCGGAATCACTGCTTGTTCTGAAGGACATCCTTGATCCCGCCATATGAATGTGGAATTCGTTGGGCATCACTGCTTGTTCTGAAGGACATCCTTGACCCCCGCCATATGAATGTGGAATTGGTTGTCCATCTCTGCTTGTCCTGAAGGACATCCTTGGCCCAGCCATGTGAATGTGGAATTGGTTGTCCATCAATGCTTGTCCTGAAGGACAATCCTTGGCCCCGCCATATGAACGTGGAATTGGTTGGCCATCACTGCTTGTTGGGAAGGACATCCTTAGCACATGAACGTGATGTCATCTTGAGTAATTAATTGTTGTCAATCAACGACGATATCCATATTGAGAGGTTTCTTTGGGGTAAGATCGCGTAGATGTATAAATGCGTCTTTAAACCCGCCACCACCCTGCAGAGGCTAGTTAGGAAGATTGTGTCACGTGAACAAAAACGTGGCCAATTCGTCACGAGTCCAGCGCCATGGGTTGTGTGTTGGGAGAGTGAACCCACAACACGAATCGTGAACGTTGTGGGTTCACTCTCCAACGCACCGTCACGTTGAAGCACGTGACCCACCGCCTCGCCCCCCTCCCCCCCAAAGCGCGGGGCCCGGGGCGGTCGCCCAGAATGGCCGTCTAACCCCGAGGGGACTGCTCTGCCGCTCGGGGTCACGTGTGCGAATGAGACGACCCCCCCCACACCCACCCACACCCACACCCACCTCCAAACCCACGCCCTCCCCACCCACCCACCCACACCCACCCCCACCCATACCCTCCCACCCCACCTCCCACCCCCACCCACCCACACCCCAACCCCACCCACCCTCCCACCCACCCCACCCACCCCACCCACACCCACCCCCACCCACCCACACCCACACCCACCCTCCCACCCACCCCACCCACCCCACTCCCACCCCACCCATCCCCGTCCACCCCCCACCCCACCCACCTCCCACGCACACCCACCCACACCCACCCTCCCAATCACCCCCACCCCACACCCACCCCACCCACACCCAACCCCACCCCATCCACCCCACTCCCGTCCACCCCCGCTCACCCCCACCACCCACTCGTATCGTGATGTCTCACGAAGTTTTCCTCAACCGGGATGACTCAGGAGGTCGTGGGTTCGATCTCGACCCTGACGCCTGCTGCTGTAGATTTGGAGTTTGCGTCTCTCTCTCTCTCTCATCATCATCACGGTAGCTAGGAGATGTTAACTTCCTCGCCTGGTGTGCAGGAGGTCGTGGGTTCGATCTCGACCCCGACGCCTGCTGCTGTAGATTTGGAGTTTGCGTGTCTCTCTCTCTCATCATCATCACGGTGGCTAGGAGATGTTAACTACCTCGCCTGGTGTGCAGGAGGTCGTGGGTTCGATCTCGACCCCGACGCCTGCTGCTGTTGATTTGGAGTTTGCGTCTCTCTCTCTCGGTGGTCTCGTGGATTTGCCTCCAGGTCCTCTGGTGTTTGTCCTCCACATTGACGGAACGTGCGTCTAGCGAGTGGTTGGCTGCTATGAATGTCGTGAGAGCCGGGTCGCTTCTGAGAAGTGAGCAAGAGTGGGTCTGTTTGAGTGAGTGAGTGTGAGTGAGTGTGAGTGAGAGAGTGAGTGTGAGAGTGAGTGAGTGAGTGAGAGTGAGTGTGAGTGAGTGAGTGTGAGTGAGTGTGAGTGAGTGAGTGTGAAGTGAGTGAGTGTGAGTGAGTGTGAGTGAGTGTGAGTGAGTGTGAGTGAGTGAGTGTGAGTGAGTGTGAGTGAGTGAGTGTGAGTGTGAGTGAGTGAGTGAGTGAGTGGAGTGTGAGTGAGTGTGAGTGAGTGAGTGTGAGTGAGTGTGAGTGAGTGAGTGAGTGTGAGTGAGTGAGTGTGAGTGAGTGAGTGAGTGAGTGTGAGTGAGTGTGAGTGAGTGAGTGAGTGTGAGTGAGTGAGTGTGAGTGAGTGAGTGAGTGTGAAGTGAGGTGTGAGTGTGAGAGTGAGTGAGTGTGAGTGAGTGAGTGTGAGTGAGTGTGAGTGAGTGTGAGTGAGTGAGAGTGAGTGAGTGAGTAGAGTTTGTACATTTCGTCCCCGTGCTCTGTAGAGAGTGTGAGTGAGTGTGAGTGAGAGTGTGAGTGTGAGTGAGTGAGAGTGAGTAAGTGAGTGAGTGTGAGTGAGTGTGAGAGTGAGTGAGAGTGAGTCGTGAGAGTGTGTAGAGAGTGCTGCCCACACCACACGCACTCATGTTGCCGCCGGCCGAAATCTCCTGCAACGCGCTAATCGCAGCGCCACCGCTCCACCTAGCCCCCACCGCCCCCACACAACGAACAGAGGAGCAGGGGGAGATCAATCGACAACGTAAAAATTGTAATTCGAAATATCCATTGTGCTTCGCGACTCCAGTCTAGAAGGCAAACCACACGGGGTAGACATTAAAGTAAATAATGATGTCGTTCAATTTATTGAAATCACTGGCTTCTTTTGTGCCCACAAATGTATTCCTAATCCATTATACCGGTGAACTTCCTGAATTCAAATGGACGCCTCCCCCCACTCTGAAGGCACAAGTTGAACAGTGCTTGAACCCGAGCCCTGGGTCTGGGTGTCTATCTACAGAGGGGCTCACAATCTCTGGGTTGGAGCCCTGGGTCTGAGTGTCTATCTACAGAGGGGTTCACGATCTCTGGGTTGGAGCCCTGGGACTGGGTGTCTATCTACAGAGGGGCTCACAATCTCTGGGTTGGAGCCCTGGGTCTGGGTGTCTATCTACAGAGGGGTTCACAATCTCTGGGTTGGAGCCCTGGGTCTGGGTGTCTATCTACAGAGGGCTTCACAATCTCTGGGTTGGAGCCCTGGGTCTGGGTGTCTATCTAAAGAGGGCCTCACAATCTCTGGGTTGAAGTCCTGGGTCTGAGTGTCTATCTACAGAGGGGCTCACAATCTCTGGGTTGGAGCCCTGGGTCTGGGTGTCTATCTACAGAGGGCGTCACAATCTCTGGGTTGAAGCCCTGGGTCTGAGTGTCTATCTACAGAGGGCGTCACAATCTCTGAGTTGGAGCCCTGGGTCTTGGTGTCTATCTACAGAGGGCTTCACAATCTCTGAGTTGGAGCCCTGGGTCTTGGTGTCTATCTACAGAGGGCGTCACAATCTCTGGGTTGGAGCCCTGGGTCTGAGTGTCTATCTACAGAGGGCTTCACAATCTCTGGGTTGAGGCCCTGGGTCTGGGTGTCTATCTACAGAGGGGTTCACGATCTCTGGGTTGGAGCCCTGGGTCTGGGTGTCTATCTACAGAGGGGTTCACAATATCTGGGTTGGAGCCCTGGGTCTGGGTGTCTATCTACAGAGGGGCTCACAATCTCTGGGTTGGAGCCCTAGGTCTGGGTGTCTATCTACAGAGGGGCTCACAATGTCTGGGTTGGAGCCCTGGGTCTGGGTGTCTATCTACAGAGGGCGTCACAATCTCTGGGTTGGAGCCATGGGTCTGAGTGTCTATCTACAGAGGGCTTCACAATCTCTGGGTTGAGGCCCTGGGTCTGGGTGTCTATCTACAGAGGGGCTCACAATCTCTGGGTTGGAGCCCTGGGTCTGGGTGTCTATCTACAGAGGGCGTCACAATCTTTGGGTTGGAGCCCTGGGTCTGGGTGTCTATCTACAGAGGGGCTCACAATCTCTGGGTTGGAGCCCTGGGTCTGGGTGTCTATCTACAGAGGGGCTCACAATCTATGGGTTGGAGCCCTGGGTCTGAGTGTCTATCTACAGAGGGGTTCACGATCTCTGGGTTGGAGCCCTGGGTCTGGGTGTCTATCTACTGAGGGGGTCACAATCTCTGGGTTGAAGCCCTGGGTCTGAGTGTCTATCTACAGAGGGCCTCACAATCTCTGGGTTGAAGTCCTGGGTCTGAGTGTCTATCTACAGAGGGAGTCACAATCTCTGGGTTGAAGTCCTGGGTCTGAGTGTCTATCTACAGAGGGGTTCACGATCTCTGGGTTGAAGCCCTGGGTCTGAGTGTCTATCTACAGAGGGCCTCACAATCTCTGGGTTGAAGCCCTGGGTCTGAGTGTCTATCTACAGAGGGCTTCACAATCTCTGGGTTGAAGTCCTGGGTCTGAGTGTCTATCTACAGAGGGAGTCACAATCTCTGGGTTGAAGTCCTGGGTCTGAGTGTCTATCTACAGAGGGCCTCACAATCTCTGGGTTGAAGTCCTGGGTCTGAGTGTCTATCTACAGAGGGGCTCACAATCTCTGGGTTTAAGTCCTGGGTCTGGGTGTCTATCTACAGAGGGCTTCACGATCTCTGGGTTGAAGCCCTGGGTCTGAGTGTCTATCTACAGAGGGCTTCACGATCTCTGGGTTGAAGCCCTGGGTCTGGGTGTCTATCTACAGAGGGCTTCACGATCTCTGGGTTGAAGCCCTGGGTCTGGGTGTCTATCTACAGAGGGGCTCACAATCTCTGGGTTGGAGCCCTGGGTCTGGGTGTCTATCTACAGAGGGGCTCACAATCTCTGGGTTGGAGCCCTGGGTCTGAGTGTCTATCTACAGAGGGGTTCACAATCTCTGGGTTGAGGCCCTGGGTCTGGGTGTCTATCTACAGAGGGCGTCACAATCTCTGGGTTGGAGCCCTGGGTCTGGGTGTCTATCTACAGAGGGGTTCACAATCTCTGGGTTGGAGCCCTGGGTCTGGGTGTCTATCTACAGAGGGTTCACAATCTCTGGGTTGAAGCCCTGGGTCTGAGTGTCTATCTACAGAGGGTTCACAATCTCTGGGTTGGAGCCCTGGGTCTGGGTGTCTATCTACAGAGGGTTCACAATCTCTGGGTTGAGGCCCTGGGTCTGAGTGTCTATCTACAGAGGGGCTCACAATCTCTGGGTTGGAGTCCTGGGTCTGGGTGTCTATCTACAGAGGGCTTCACAATCTCTGGGTTGGAGTCCTGGGTCTGGGTGTCTATCTAAAGAGGGCTTCACAATCTCTGGGTTGGAGCCCTGGGTCTGGGTGTCTATCCACAGAGGGCTTCACAATCTCTGGGTTGGAGCCCTGGGTCTGGGTGTCTATCTACAGAGGGCTTCACAATCTCTGGGTTGGAGTCCTGGGTCTGGGTGTCTATCTAAAGAGGGCTTCACAATCTCTGGGTTGAAGTCCTGGGTCTGGGTGTCTATCTAAAGAGGGCCTCACAATCTCTGGGTTGGAGCCCTGGGTCTGGGTGTCTATCTACAGAGGGCTTCACAATCTCTGGGTTGGAGCCCTGGGTCTGGGTGTCTATCTAAAGAGGGCCTCACAATCTCTGGGTTGAAGTCCTGGGTCTGAGTGTCTATCTACAGAGGGGCTCACAATCTCTGGGTTGGAGCCCTGGGTCTGGGTGTCTATCTAAAGAGGGCCTCACAATCTCTGGGTTGAAGTCCTGGGTCTGAGTGTCTATCTACAGAGGGGCTCACAATCTCTGGGTTGGAGCCCTGGGTCTGGGTGTCTATCTGCAGAGGGCGTCACAATCTCTGGGTTGGAGCCCTGGGTCTGGGTGTCTATCTACAGAAGGGCTCACAATCTCTGGGTTGGAGCCCTGGGTCTGGGTGTCTATCTACAGAGGGGCTCACAATCTCTGGGTTGAAGCCCTGGGTCTGGGTGTCTATCTACAGAGGGGCTCACAATCTCTGGGTTGGTGCCCTGGGTCTGGGTGTCTATCTACAGAGGGCGTCACAATCTCTGGGTTGGAGCCCTGGGTCTGGGTGTCTATCTACAGAGGGGCTCACAATCTCTGGGTTGGAGCCCTGGGTCTGGGTGTCTATCTACAGAGGGCTTCACAATCTCTGGGTTGGAGCCCTGGGTCTGGGTGTCTATCTAAAGAGGGCCTCACAATCTCTGGGTTGAAGTCCTGGGTCTGAGTGTCTATCTACAGAGGGGCTCACAATCTCTGGGTTGGAGCCCTGGGTCTGGGTGTCTATCTACAGAGGGCGTCACAATCTCTGGGTTGAAGCCCTGGGTCTGGGTGTCTATCTACAGAGGGGCTCACAATCTCTGGGTTGGAGCCCTGGGTCTGAGTGTCTATCTACAGAGGGCGTCACAATCTCTGGGTTGGAGCCCTGGGTCTGGGTGTCTATCTACAGAGGGGCTCACAATCTCTGGGTTGAAGCCCTGGGTCTGGGTGTCTATCTACAGAGGGGCTCACAATCTCTGGGTTGAAGTCCTGGGTCTGGGTGTCTATCTACAGAGGAGCTCACAATCTCTGGGTTGAAGCCCTGGGTCTGTCTGTCTCTTTCTCTCTCTCTCTCTACAGGGTTTAACAAAACGAAAAAAAAAACAAATAGCGGATTGTTAATGTTCCGAATTATATACACGCGCGCGCATTTTAATTTCAACAGTTTTGTGCCGGCACGAGCAATCTTTCTCTCGCTGGCACGCCGCAGACGCCACGGGCACGCGCCCCTTGAGTTAACGCGGCACAAAACGCGCCACGCAGAATGGAATTGGGGGTGGAGGAGTCCAGTCCACCGGCTGTGATTGAAATCATTCTCACCGCCCCAGCATCTATTAGAGAGAGAGGGGGGGGGGGGGGAGAGGGCTTCATGAAAAAATTAGAAGAGGAGGAGGAGGATTTCTTGAGAGCAAAAATCGATGTTGGAATCCAATTACCCTTCATTTGGGACGAATTCAAGCGCCCCCCACTCCACACCCTCCCTCCACCCCCCCCCCAGCTTTGGTGCGGTGTTGGAGATCACGAGACCCGCTCCGTGTTGACTTGACGTGGCGTGACGGTCTAACACAAAGCTGCCTCCACCACCACCCCTCTCTCTCATCATCATCATGA
>NC_136337.1:3638580-3676080 GCF_964198595.1 Lampetra fluviatilis | reverse complement strand
TTATAACACGTGCTAGAGGCCGCGCACTAGCTTAGCCCGGCACTGAATGTACTTCTTGTTGTTTGTGGGTCCATAGTGGAGCGGATGAATCACGTAGATTCGGGGTTGTGGTGTTGGGGTTGGGAGGGAAATGGTGAGACGGGCCAATGTAATAATTTCCACCATCGCTTACGAGAGCCTGGGTGGTGTTGAGACGCCTCCGGTCGACTTAATCTCCGTCGCACGCACAGTTCACGAACAACTCCTTTCATCCTGAAGGCGACATTCCGATTTCTACACGCGCGCGCGTGTGTGTTTGTATGTGTGTATGTGTGTGTATGTCTGTGTGTATATTCTTAGGTTTTTTTCGGTAAAGTCACGTAGGCAAAACATTAAAATTAATGAAAGTAAAATATTATATTATTTATTAAAATATTATATTATATAAATATTATATTATTTTATTTTACTTTCATTAATTTTAATGTTTTACCTACGTGACTTTACCGAAAAAAAACCTAAGAATATGAATCCTTGCAGTCACGAAAGCTTCAAATCTAGAGTCTGTGTGTATGTGGGGAGCGGTGGTGCAGCGGTTAGCGCGCTGCACAACGAACCTGGCGACCCGGATTCCATTCGCGCTCACGGCAAACACCGGTGACGATTATCTGAACCGGTCCTGGGCCCTCCCCTAGGTCGACTCAGCCTCAAATGAGTACCTGGCGCTGTGTGTAGTAAACATCGTCACTGGGAAGACAAAGGCGGCCGGGCGTGGTGCTGGCCACCCACCCCCTCGTGTGCTGTGCCGTTCTTCATAGGTGCTTCTCGCTAACAGCACTTGCCCCAACAGTCTGCTAAGGCTATACGGGGGATCTTTATCTTTGTGTGTGATTTGGGGAGCGGTGGTGTAGCGGTTAGCGCTACGAACCTGGCGACCCGGATTCCATTCCCGCTAACGGCCAACACCGGTGACGATTATCTGAACCGGTCCTGGGCCTCCCCTAGGTCGACTCAGCCTCAAATTAGTACCTGGTGCGGTGTGTAAACATCGTCACTGGGAAGACAAAGGCGGCCGGGCGTGGTGCTGGTCACCCCACTCCCTCGTGTGCCGTGCCGGCCTTCATAGGTGCTACTCGCTAACAGCACTTGCCCCAACAGTCTGTGAAGGCTATACGGGGGATCTTTATCTTGTGATAATTGCCAGATATAGGGAGCGGTGGTGTAGCGGTTAGCGCTACGCTGCGCTACGAACCTGGCGACGATTATCTGAACCGATCCTGGGCCCTCCCCTAGGTCGACTCAGCCTCAAATGAGTACCTGGCGCTGTGTGTAGTAAACATCGTCACTGGGAAGACAAAGGCGGCCGGGCGTGGTGCTGGCCACCCACCCCCTCGTGTGCTGTGCCGTTCTTCATAGGTGCTTCTCGCTAACAGCACTTGCCCCAGCAGTCTGTTGCAGGCTACCCGGGGTGGGGGGGGGGGGGTCTTTGTCTTTGTCTTTGTTGTGTGTGTGAGCTCACGCGCGCGCCTTTGGGGAATTAATTCTGTCGCTTTGATCCCGTAACATCAACACTTTCACGCCCGCTCGCGTCCTTCTTGCAGATTAAAATCACAATATCCAGGCGCGCTCAAAATAACAATGGCAGCATCAACACGAGGGGTGCATTCGCTGACGATTCGTTCGCCTGGGCATTGAGCCGGCGACTGCAGTTTTTCGACAGGGTTCGAGACCTGGGTCTGGGTCTCTCTCTCTCTCTCAGAGGCAGACTGCTAAGACACAGGGTTCGAGACCTGGGTCTGGGTCTCTCTCTCTCAGAGACAAACTGCTAAGGCACAGGGTTCGAGACCTGGGTCTGGGTCTCTCTCTCTCTCAGAGGCAGACTGCTAAGACACAGGGTTCGAGACCTGGGTCTGGGTCTCTCTCTCTCTCAGAGGCAGACTGCTAAGACACTGGGTTCAATACCTGGGTCTGGGTCTCTCTCTCTCTCTCAGAAACAAATTTCTAAGGCACTGGGTTCAAGACCTGGGTCTGGGTGTCGCTCTCTCAGAGACAAACTGCTAAGACACTGGGTTCAAGACCTGGGTCTGGGTGTCTCTCTCTCTCAAAGACAAACTGCTCAGGCACTGGGTTCATGACCTGGGTCTGTGTGTGTCTCTCTCAGAGACAAACTGCTAAGGCACTGGGTTCGAGACCTGGGTCTGGGTGTCTCTCTCAGAGACAAACCGAGCAATCACTGCTAAGGCACTGGGTTCAATGTCTGGGTCTGGGTGTCTCTCTCTCTCTCTCTCAAAGACAAACTGCTCAGGCACTGGGTTCAAGACCTGGGTCTAGGTGTCTCTCTCTCTCTCAGAGACAAACTGCTAAGGCACTGGGTTCAAGACCTGGGTCTAGGTGTCTCTCTCTCTCAAAGACAAACTGCTCAGGCACTGGGTTCGAGACCTGAGTCTGGGTCTCTCTCTCTCAGAGACAAACTGCTAGGACACTGGGATCAAGACCTGGGTCTGTGTGTCTCTCTCTCTCAGAAACAAACCGAGCCATCACTGCTTAGGCACTGGGTTCAATGTCTGGGTCTGGGTGTCTCTCTCTCTCTCTCAGAGACGAACCCAGCCATCACTGCTAAGGCACTGGGTTCAAGACCTGGGTCTGTGTGTGTCTCTCTCAGAGACAAACTGCTAAGGCACTGGGTTCGAGACCTGGGTCTGGGTGTCTCTCTCAAGGGGTTCATAGTGGCTTTGTCAGAATCACTGCATCAACAATATAGTAGTGAGAACCTGGGTTCAAGACCTGGGTCTGTGCGTCTCTCTCTCTATCAGAGACAGACTGCTAAGGCACTGGGTTCGAGACCTGGGTCTGGGTGTGCGTCTCTCTCTCAGAGACAAACTGCTAAACACTGGGTTCAAGACCTGGGTCTGTGTGTCTCTCTCTCTCTTTCAAAGGGTTCATAGTGTCTTTGTCAGAACCACTGCGTCAACAATATAGTAGTGAGAACCTGGATTCAATGCCTGGGTCTGGGTGTCTCTCTCTCTCTCTCTCTTCAAGGGTCCATAATGACCTTGTCAGAATCACTGAGCCAGCCAGCACTGCTGAGAACCTGGGTTCAAGACCCGGACGTGAAATTGCCCAATCGTGAAAAAAAAAATGCATCAAATTAATAATAAAACGCCTCGAATTTCTATACGTGGTTATTGCCAGCCACAGAATGAGTTTAAAAACGTCGTAAGCGCTTCATGAGCGTGTCACGCCCCCCCCCCTCCCCTCTGCTCCAGTACTCGCACGCTCTTCCAAACCAATAATACATGCAGAGGATCGCAGAGCTTGGGCGATTGTTGGTATCGCCCGGTGGCCGACTGCCACAGCTGTCTTCTCGGTCTCTTCCTCTCACTCACTCACTCTCTCACTCTCTCACTCTCTCACACTCACTCTCTCACACTCACTCACTCACTCTCACTTTCACACTCTCACACTGTCACTCACTTTCACACTCTCACACTCACTCTCACTCACTCTCACACTCACTCACTCTCACTCACTCACACTCACTCACTCTCACACTCACTCACTCACTCTCTCACACACTCACTCACTCACTCTCACTCACTCTCACACTCACTCTCACTCACTCACTCTCACTCACCTCACACTCACTCACTCTCACTAACTCACACTCACTCACTCACTCACTCTCACTTTCACACTCTCACACTCACTCTCACTCACTTTCACACTCACTCTCACTCACTCACACTCTCACACTCTCACTCACTCACTCTCACACTCACTCTCACTCACTCTCACACTCACTCACTCTCTCACTCACTCTCACACTCACTCTCACTCACTCACACTCACTCACTCTCACACTCACTCACTCACTCACTCTCTCACTCACTCTCTCACTCACTCTCTCACTCTCTCACACTCACTTTCTCACACTCACTCACTCACTCACTCTCACTTTCACACTCTCACACTCTCACTCACTTTCACACTCTCACACTCACTCTCACTCACTCTCACACTCACTCACTCTTTCACTCACACTCACTCACTCTCACACTCACTCACTCACTCTCTCACACACTCACTCACTCACTCTCACTCACTCTCACACTCACTCTCACTCACTCACACTCACTCACTCTCACACTCACTCTCACTCACTCTCACACTCACTCTCACTCACTCACACTCACTCACTCTCTCACTCACTCTCTCACTCTCTCACACTCACTCTCTCACTCACTCTCACTTTCACACTCTCACTCACTCTCTCACTCACACTCACTCACTCTCACTCACTCTCACACTCTCACTCACACTCACTCTCTCACTCACTCTCTAACTCTGTTACTCACTCACACTCACCCTCTCACTCCCACTCACTCACTCCCACTCACTCCCACTCTCTCACTCTCACCGTGGTTCATTCTCTCACGACCCATGATCAACACGCACGCCGGACATCAACGCAGGACATTCATGTGACGACGAACACCATGGCGACGATTGTTATTGTTTATGCCCGCGACGGGGAAAAAGTGTCAAACTCCTTATTTTGTGTGTTAACACAATGAATGTCATCCAATTATATGGGGGTTGTTGTTGTTGTTGTTGTTGTTTTTTTGTAAATGTTGTGGCTTGGCTCTCCAACACACAACAACCGGCGCGCTGTACCGGTGACGAATTGGCCACGTGCTGTTTACGTGACACAATCCTTGCTGGTTGGCTGTGTCGGGTGGTGGCGGCTTTGACGACACATTCATATTTTTACTTCTTTTTTGTGCAAAAAATTTGAGATTTGTTTTCATCTCTGCCCCCCCCCCCTCCCCCCAATTGCCTACGACGTTTAGCATCAAATCAAATTTCGGTGTTCAGATTTTATTTCGCGTTAGCACGGCCGAGCAAAAAAACAAATTTGAGTTCCCGAATGTAATATTACAGATTATTGTTGATGTTGATTATAATCATGAAAATAAGTATTATCATTTCCTCCCCCTACTTCTCCACCCCGCCCCCATCCCCCTCCTTCTCCACCCCCACCCCACCCCACCCCGCTGCTGCTACTGATGATGGTGATGTTGCTGATGATGCTAATGCTGCTGCTGATGATGCTGATGCTGCTGATGATGCTGCTGCTACTGCTGATGATGATGCTGCTGCTACTGATGATGCTGATGCTGCTGATGATGCTGCTGCTGATGATGCTGCTGATGATGATGCTGCTGATGATGATGCTGCTGCTGCTACTGCTGATGATGATGATGCTGCTACTGATGATGCTGCTGATGATGCTGCTGCTGATGATGATGCTGATGATGATGCTGCTGATGATGCTGCTGCTGATGATGATGCTGCTGCTGATGATGATGCTGCTGATGCTGCTACTGATGATGATGATGCTGCTGATGCTGCTACTGATGATGATGATGCTGTTACTGATGATGCTGCTGTTGCTACTGCTGATGCTGCTGCTGCTGCTGATGATGCTGCGTGCAGTGTAGATGTTAGCGCAACGCTGCACTACAAATCGTTTCACGTTGATTACGATGTGGAATTCGAGCTGATGGCTTGATGCACTCACACATTTATTTTAGTTTGTTTGGTACGAAGCCGATTGCAGGTTAAGGTGCAAAACATGCACGCCTGCTGCTGTATATTTGGAGTTTGCGTGTCTCTTTCTCTCATCATCATCACGGTGGCTAGGAGATGTTAACTACCTCGCCTGGTGTACAGGAGGTCGTGGGTTCGATCCCGACCCTGACGCCTGTTGTGCATTTGGAGTTTGCGTGTCTCTCTCTCTCATCATCATCACGGTGCCTAGGAGATGTTAACTACCTCGCCTGGTGTGCAGGAGGTCGTGGGTTCGATCCCGACCCTGACGCCTGCTGCTGTATATTTGGAGTTTGCGTGTTCTCTCTTTCTCATCATCATCACGGTGGCTAGGAGATGTTAACTACCTGGCCTGGTGTGCAGGAGGTCGTGGGTTCGATCTAGACCCTGACGCCTGCTGCTGCTGTATATTTGGAGTTTGCGTCTCTCTCCCCGTGGTCGCGTGGATTTTTTTCTTCTCCGGGTCCTCCGGTATTGCTCTTTCACGTTTAGAATCAACATCACCACGCGTTTATAGTGTTTGGTTGCTGTACATTTGCACGTGACGATGATGACGATAAGCTGAGCTATCATTTGTGATATGAAGGTCGCTTCTGAAGAAAAACAAATCATCTAATAGCTCAGTGAGGCCTTAGCTGGTAAAATAAAATAGTTTAGTATTATCTGAGGACTTTGTGTTGTTGTTGCTGCTGCCAGTAGCAATGTCTCTCTCTCTCGCTCAGGGGGTTCATAATGACAGTGTCAGCAGTGTTGATGGCCTGGGTTCGAGTCCAGGCTCTGGGTGTCTCTCTCTCTCTCAGGGGGTCCATGATGAGTGTGTTGTTGGTGACAATGGCTTCATCACAATCCACGAGTCATCACTTCTGAAAGTAATACCTTTAAAAAAATATATATTTTTTTTTACCCCGTGTATGCGAAGTGCTGTGGATTATTAAGCACCAACTCATGCTGCTGCTGCTGCTGCTTCGTAAGTGTGAAGGGTCGCGGCTGGGAGGAGCTCTGTGTGATATTCACAGCGACTGCATTCATTACCACCGCGCCAAGTCTCCGTTAATCAACGTTACGGCCTCGTTCTCAAAGCTGCCATTTGTTCAAATTATATGCGCGAATAAAAATTTAATGCAATGCTGTTGTGCTTAAGTGTTGTTCTTTGTCTCACTCTCTCACTCTCTGTCTGTGAGTCTACGGGTTTCTGTGTGCGTATATGGGTCTCTGTGTGAGTTTTTTGTTATTGTATTTAAGTCTATGATTTTCTGTGTGAGTCTACGGGTTTCTGTGTGAGTATATGGGTCTCTGTGTGAGTTTTTTGTTATTGTATTTAAGTCTATGATTTTCTGTGTGAGTCTACGGGTTTCTGTGTGCGTATATGGGTCTCTGTGTGAGATTTTTGTTATTGTATTTAAGTCTATGATTTTCTGTGTTAGTCTACGGGTTTCTGTGTGAGTATATGGGTCTCTGTGTGAGTTTTTTGTTATTGTATTTAAGTCTATGATTTTCTGTGTGAGTCTACGGGTCACTGTGTGAGTCTATGGGTCTCTATATTAGTCTATTTGTGAGTCTATGGGTCTCTGTGTGAGTCTATGTGTGAGTCTATGGGTCTCTGTGTGAGTCTATGGGTCTCTGTGTGCGTCTATGGGTCTCTGTGTGAGTCTATGTGTGAGTCTATGGGTCTCTGTGTGAGTCTATGGGTATATGTGTGAGTCTATGGGTCTCTGTGTGAGTCTATGGGTCTCTGTGTGAGTCTCTGTGTGAGTCTATGGGTCTCTGTGTGAGTCTCTGTGTGAGTCTATGGGTCTCTGTGTGTGAGTCTACGGGTCTCTGTGTGAGTCTATGGGTCTCTGTATGAGTCTATGGGTTACCGGGCTTAGTCAATACACCCGTTTTAAACCATGAACTATTTTTTTTAATTTACCAGGTAAGGTTCACTGAGCTGTGGGGCTCTTTTTTCAGAAGCGACTTGGCAATCACAAACGTTAGCTCAACGAAGTGGCTTATCATCATCATCATCACGTGGACATTTAAAACAGCGGCCAAATACTCTAAACGCGTGGCGACGTTGCTTCTAAATGTGGAGGGAAAAATCTGAAGATCCGGAGAAGAATTCACGCGACCACGGGGAGAGAGAAATAGGGAGACACGCAAACTCCAAATATACAGCAGCAGCAGGTGTCAGGGTCGGGATCGAACCCACGACCTCCTGCACACCAGGCGAGGTAGTTAACATCTCCTAGCCACCGTGATGATGATGATGAGAGAGAGAGACACGCAAACTCCAAATATACAGCAGCAGGCGTCAGGGTCGGGATCGAACCCACGACCTCCTGCACACCAGGCGAGGTAGTTAACATCTCCTAGCCACCGTGATGATGATGAGAGAGAGAGACACGCAAACTCCAAATATACAGCAGCAGGCGTCAGGGTCGAGATCGAACCCACGACCTCCTGTGTACCAGGCGAGGTAGTTAACATCTCCTAGCCACCGTGATGATGATGAGAGAGAGAGAGACACGCAAACTCCAAATATACAGCAGCAGGCGTCAGGGTCGGGATCGAACCCACGACCTCCTGCACACCAGGCGAGGTAGTTAACATCTCCTAGCCACCGTGATGATGATGAGAGAGAGAGAGACACGCAAACTCCAAATATACAGCAGCAGGCGTCAGGGTCGGGATCGAACCCACGACCTCCTGCACACCAGGCGAGGGAGTTAACATCTCCTAGCCACCGTGATGATGATGAGAGAGAGAGAGACACGCAAACTCCAAATATACAGCAGCAGGCGTCAGGGTCGGGATCGAACCCACGACCTCCTGCACACCAGGCGAGGTAGTTAACATCTCCTAGCCACCGTGATGATGATGAGAGAGAGAGAGACACGCAAACTCCAAATATACAGCAGCAGGCGTCAGGGTCGGGATCGAACCCACGACCTCCTGCACACCAGGCGAGGTAGTTAACATCTCCTAGCCACCTTGATGATGATGAGAGAGAGAGACACGCAAACTCCAAATACACAGCAGCAGGCGTCAGGGTCGGGGTCGAACCCACGACCTCCTGCACACCAGGCGAGGTAGTTAACATCTCCTAGCCACCACCGGGGGCACCGCATGACAGCGGCAGCCAGGGACCCTCTTAGCCGTTCTCCGACCCCCTGGGGTCCGACCGTGACCTCCCGTGACCTCCCTGTGACCTCCCCGTGACCTCCCTGTGACCTCCCTGTGACCTCCCGTGACCTCCTGAGATTGTGCGCTTTACCCACGCGTGTTGCATCGTCGCGGGCGTTATGAGCCCCCCCCCTCCCCCACACGCCCCCCCCCACCAAACACCCCCCACCCCCCCCGCACGCCCCCCCCACCCCCCCACCCCCCACCCCCCCCCGTGTCGATCACCGCCATCCAGGGCCATCAGCGGTTAATTGGCAAAAAAGGAAAAAAAATCGATCGAGCCATCGATCGATCGATCGGTCATCGATTCCGTTCCACTTGAGACGGCTTGCAGCGCGATCAACGTCTCTCTCGAGCCAGCCTGAGTCGCTCGTCTCTTCCAGAGGCTCCGAGCCGGCGTTGGAAATTCCACGTTACCATGGAAAGGGAGGGGGGGCATCGTATCCACGGGAAGCGCTGTTGATCTTCTTGGTTCTTTCGGTAAAGTCACATAGAAGGAAAATAATAAAATAATTAAAATAAAACAATAAAATAATTCTCACGACGTTTCGGCCACAACGCAAGCAGCCGTCCTCAGGTGAAGACCCCCGACAGACCTGGTCTTCACCTGAGGACGGCTGCTTGCGTTGTGGCCGAAACGTCGTGAGAATTATTTTATTATGTTTGATTTTCATTATTTTATTATTTCCCTTCTACGTGACTTTACCGAAAGAACCAAGAAGATGAATCCCTGCAGTCACGAAAGCTTTAAATCGGGCTGTTGATGTTCCACGTAGTGGCACGTCAGTTTATCAGCCCTAGAGGGATGATTGGTCGAGGTTATTCCCGTCTAGGTTTGTGCAACCTTCTAATGCTTTTTTTTAGGACAATCATCATCATTGCCATCATCATCATCAACACCACATGCCCATCATCATCATCATCAACACTTTCCAGACTGTACACCATGCACATATTATTAAAATACACTTTTGTGTTTTTTTTTAGGGAGGGGGGGGGGGAGCTCAATAATGCACGGCAAGGGAGCTGTGACGTCACATCTGTCACGTGACCCGCGCACGTGGAAGCGTAACGCGTTGTAGTGTAGCGGTTAGCGCGCTGTCTGTGTGTGTGTGGGGGGGAGCGGTGGGTGTAGTGGTTAGCGCGCTGCGCTACGAACCCGGCGACCCGAGTTCGATTCCCGCTCACGGCCACCACCGGTGACGATTATTTGAACCGGTCCTGGGCCTCCCCTAGGTCGACTCGGCCTCAAACGAGTAACTGGTGTGGCGTGCGAACATCGCCACTGGGGATACAAAGGCGGCCGGGCGTCGTGAATCCGTGTCCCGGGCGAAGCCGGGTAGTAAAGCTAGCACCCAATAAAATGAAAGTGGAACGTGGCAAGATTTGTCCCTCTCTATTCTGTGCGACTCTGTTGATGACGCATGGACGTTGGAGTGTTGTGCACGGACTGTGTTGACCACGAGAGAAATGGCTTTTTTTTTTGGACTGCTCACGAAGTTAATCTCGGACTTTCAGACTCGCTAATCCCACGACGTTTAATTTTCGTGGCGAGAACGCGACAATGACTTCTAGCGATGCTAATAACGCTCGTTATATACAAATAAATACGATTTAATTATTTCTCCCCATCATTTCAGCACCGAATGGAATTGACTTCACCATTTATACAAATTAATACTGAACACACACACACAAAATAAAAGACAAAGAACCCCCGTATAGCCTTTGATAGACTGTTGGGGCAAGTGCTGTTAGCGAGTAGCCCCTACTAAGGCCGGCACGGCACACGAGGGGGTGGGTGGCCAGCACCGCGCCCGGCCGCCTTTGTCTCCCCAGTGGCCATGTTTACACAGCACACCAGGTACACATTTGAGGCTGAGTCGACCTAGGAGTGGCCCAGGACCTGTACAGATAATCTGTTGGTGGCAATCGATCTCGGGTCGTTGGGTTCATAGCGCAGCGTAGCGCTAACCCCTACACTACCGCTCCCCCAGCACAGGCAAACGTACACATAGCAACACACTTAGAACTCACCACACATACCATACTCAACACACACACACACACATGCGCCCGGGTCAGGAATTGAACCCAGGCTAGCCCGTGTTGCCTACACAGTGACGTGGCCTCTTTAAGGCCATCACGGCACGCTCGCCATTATGAACTTGCTTAAAGACAGCTAGACCCAGGGCTCGAACCCAGGTCCTCAACACTGCTGGGTCAGTGTCTCAGACACAGCCATTATGAACCCCCTTAGAGAGATACACACCCAGATCCCGGGATGAAACTCGGGTCCCAATCTCTGCTGGTTCAACGTCTCAGACACAGTGATTATGAACCATACTCTTAGGTTTTTTTCGGTAAAGTCACGTAGGTAGAAAAAATTATAAAATTAATAAAAGTAATAATAAAAATAAAATAATAAAAATCACGACGTTTCGGAGGCAACACAAGTCTCCGTCATCAGGTGGGACCGTCACAGTCAAATTTACTGTATCAAGTATCAAGTTTTAATTTTATAATTTTTTACCTACGTGACTGTACCGAAAAAAGTATGAATCCTTGCAGTCACGAAAGCTTCAAATCTAGGATTATGAACCATCTTCGAGAGATACACACCCAGAGCTATAGGGCTCAAACTTAGGTCTTACACATTGCTGGCTCAACGTTTAAGACCCAACCATTATGAACCCCCTTAGACAGAGAGACAGCCAGACCCCGGGATCAAACTCGGGTACCAATCTCTGCTGGTTCAGTGTCTCAGACACAGTGATTATGAACCCTCTTAGAGATATACACACCCAGAGCTATAGGGCTCAAACTTAGGTCTTAAACATTGCTGGCTCAACGTTTAAGACCCAACCATTATGAACCCCCTTAGACAGAGAGACAGCCAGACCCCGGGATCAAACTCGGGTACCAATCTCTGCTGGTTCAGTGTCTCAGACACAGTGATTATGAACCCTCTTAGAGATATACACACCCAGAGCTATAGGGCTCAAACTTAGGTCTTAAACATTGCTGGCTCAACGTTTAAGACCCAACCATTATGAACCCCCTTAGACAGAGAGACAGCCAGACCCCGGGATCAAACTCGGGTACCAATCTCTGCTGGTTCAGTGTCTCAGACACAGTGATTATGAACCCTCTTAGAGATATACACACCCAGAGCCAGGGCTCAAACTTAGGTCTTCAACACTGTTGGCTCAGCGTAGCATGCACAGCCATTATGAAGCCCCTTAGAGAGACACAGCCAGACTTAGAACTCCTGGCTGGGTGATTCTGACCCAGGTATATATATACAATTACTGCACTATTTCAAATGAGAAAAATCAACCATTTAAGTGATTGTTTAACCGAAAAAGAAACCACGTTTAATCAGCGGTAATTTCCATGAAAATGAATCAATATACAATCTATTTAAACCCACTCTGTGATTCAACACACACACACACACGCAGAAATACACGACACAAGAGACAAAGATCCCCCGTGTAGCCTTTACCAGACTATTGAGGGCAAGTGCTGTTAGCGGCGAGTAGCAGCACCTCTGAAGGCCCGCACGGCACACCAAGGGGTTGGTCAAAAGCACGCCCGGCCGCCTTTGTCTCCCCGGTATTGGTTCACAGTCCTCACCAGGTGCTCAATTAAGACGGAACCGACCGAGTGAAAGTCCACGAAGAATCCAGATTTGTTGTCGCTAACGGCAAACGTGTGTGGGAGTCGAACTCGAGCTGCATGTACAGCATGCATGTTGAACTTCTTTCGCACCGTACGTAGCCATCTTCTTGGTTCTTTCGGTAAAGTCACGTAGAAGGGAAATAATAAAATAATACAAATAAAACATAATAAAATAATTCTCACGACGTTCCGGCCACAACGCAAGCAGCCGTCTTTCCGACAGACCTGTTCTTCACCTGAGGACGGCTGCTTGCGTTGTGGCCGAAACGTCGTGAGAATTATTTTATTATGTTAGATTTTTATTATTTTATTATTTCCCTTCTACGTGACTTTACCGAAAGAACCAAGAAGATGAATCCCTGAAGTCACGAAAGCTTTAAATCGAAACGTACGTAACCAACCGCGCTAATCGGAGGTGCCGGGGGGAGAAGGGAGGACAGCGAAATAAACACAACCAAGCAGTTTCTAAAGAACGCAGTTTGTCAATCCAGATGATGATTTAAAAGTGCAAAGCTTCAGTGGCTTCCTGATATCGGAGGGCAGAGCGTTCCAGGCGGCCGCATCATCAACATCACCACAGCCATCACGACCATGCGGGTACCTCCTCAATAACACATTCCTGCGGAGGGAGCTGGTAGGAACGTTGGGTTGCTCGGTCAATGGCCAGGGTCAACGGTGACGGGGAGTCAGCCAGCAGTGCGAGTGGACTAGTGGCCACGGGAGGTGATGACAGGGGAGTCAGCCTGCAGTGTGAATGGACTGGTGGCCACGGGAGGTAATGACAGGGGAGTCAGTCTGCAGTGTGAATGAACTAGTGGCCACGGGAAATAATGACAGGGGAGTCAGCCTGCAGTGCGAATGGACTAGTGGCCACGGGAGGTAATGACAGGGGAGTCAGCCTGCAGTGTGAGTGGACTAGTGGCAACGGGAGGTGATGACAGAGGAGTCAGCCTGCAGTGTGAGTGGACTAGTGGCCACGGGAGGTGATGACAGAGGAGTCAGCCTGCAGTGTGAGTGGACTAGTGGCCACGGGAGGTGATGACAAAGGAGTCAGCCTGCAGTGTGAGTGGACTAGTGGCCACGGGAGGTGATGACAGAGGAGTCAGCCTGCAGTGTGAGTGGACTAGTGGCCACGGGAGGTGATGACAGAGGAGTCAGCCTGCAGTGTGAGTGGACTAGTGGCCACGGGAGGTGATGACAGAGGAGTCAGCCTGCAGTGTGAGTGGACTAGTGGCCACGGGAGGTGATGACAGAGGAGTCAGCCTGCAGTACGAGTGGACTAGTGGCCACGGGAGGTGATGACAGAGGAGTCAGCCTGCAGTGTGAGTGGACTAGTGGCAACGGGAGGTGATGACAGAGGAGTCAGCCTGCAGTGTGAGTGGACTAGTGGCCACGGGAGGTGATGACAGAGGAGTCAGCCTGCAGTGTGAGTGGACTAGTGGCCACGGGAGGTGATGACAGAGGAGTCAGCCTGCAGTGTGAGTGGACTAGTGGCCACGGGAGGTGATGACAGAGGAGTCAGCCTGCAGTGTGAGTGGACTAGTGGCCACGGGAGGTGATGACAGAGGAGTCAGCCTGCAGTGTGAGTGGACTAGTGGCCACGGGAGGTGATGACAGAGGAGTCAGCCTGCAGTGTGAGTGGACTAGTGGCCACGGGAGGTGATGACAGAGGAGTCAGCCTGCAGTACGAGTGGACTAGTGGCCACGGCAGGTGATGACAGAGGAGTCAGCCTGCAGTACGAGTGGACTAGTGGCCACGGGAGGTGATGACAGAGGAGTCAGCCTGCAGTGTGAGTGGACTAGTGGCCACGGGAATGATCGAGAATAGGAGCGTGGCCAGGTGACGGAAGAGGACGGTGGAGTCAGCTGGTAGAGCGAGCGGTCTAGAACCAGCGAGAAGGTTCGGAAATGTGGGCGTGGCCACGGACCGTATAAAAGGGGGAGATGCGCGGGAGACTCGGGGCTGTTGTGGTGGGGGTCCGAGTGTGAGCACGCGGCTCCTTAAATAAAGAAACCATCTCAAGGCAAGTGCGTCGAAGTCGTCGTTACACCGGTATTATGGATAACATTAAAGTGTTATTTTTTTTTATTGGGCTCTAGCCCAATAGCGCGCTGGTCGGTTCAGTCCGATCTGCAGGCACGGCCGTTGAATATCAACGCTGCGAGTTCATTTGAGTCGCCGCCCGAGTTTCGGCCACGGTTGATTGGCGGCAGGTCTCGTTCTGGTGGGGGAAAGTGTGGGTGACTCCGAGCTCACACCACGTGACGCCTCGAGCCCAGCGTGGAAGAGTCGGATGCAATCGGTGACGTGAGTTGGCAATTGCGGGGGCTGAGCCTTCACCTTCTATTCCAGACCACAGTGGGCTTGTTAGATAAAAAGAACGTGTTCACTTTTTGCATCAATCTTCTCAGCGGGTAAACAACCCAACGACGACAACAACAAAAGGCCATTAACTCTTTGTAACAGCCGCGTTGACTTGATTAGCATTTCTCACGTAACTCACGAATGGCATTGTTTATTTGCGTAATAAAAACGCACCAATGCGCATCAATGCGACTGCCAGTGGAACGTTGAATTAACTTTTGCGTTCAGGTCGATGGTTGTGTTATGGTTGATGATTGTAGTTGCAAAGTAATTGGTATTTGTAAAAAAACAAGAACATGTTTATTATAATAACATCGATTGTCTCTAAACTTCTAAAGCGTTCAAGATACAAAACGCCTCAGGGCCTTGCACCAGACGATTAGCGGCGCTGACTCAATAAACACATTGTCCTGCGGAGGGAGCTGGTAGGAACGTTGGGTTGCTCGGTCAATGGCCAGGGTCAACGGCGGCGTGGTGTATTCCGCAAATATGCCCGACTGTGAGGGCGGGCACAAGCCGGCGTGAGTAGGTTAAACGTTGAGTTTTATAAGGGCACCACGGGGTGACCAGCCCCTCCCCACCCAGCCCCACCCCTCCCACCCCCCACCCAGCCCCACCCCTCCCACCCCCCACCCCTTCCACCCCCCACCCAGCCCCACCCTCCCCACACAGCCCCTCCCCACCCAGCCCCTCCCCACACAGCCCCTCCCCACCCTCCCCACCCAGCCCCTCCCTCCCCACCCAGCCCCTCCCCACCTTCCCACGCAGCCCCTCCCCACCCTCCCCACCCAGTCCCTCCCCACCCTCACATTTCTCAAACCCCCCCCCCCACCCCTCGTTACACATCGTCACAAATGTCTGACCCCCCCCCCCCTTTAGGTGTGTGACGTCATTTATGGACGGCCCCTTACAGGCACGTGCTACTCCGGTGCAGATGGCAGCCATTGACGTCACACGTGACCCGCTGCTACTGCTGCTGCGTTAACAATTATACTAGCAATTATTTACATTGCGTAACGTGGCGTGATTGGTCCGTAGATGCCACCAACGCGCCACCGCAGTGTATGGGAAGCTAGGAAATGAACAGAAGCTGCGGGGTATACAAGTGTAATAAAGGGACTCTCTCTCAGATGTCGATCTCCGTTGTCCTTTATTGGGTTCGTAGAATCTCCATACCACGGCGTCTCGCTCAGGCCCGCGTCCCGCTCGACGACCTCTCCACAGCCCTCGGCTGCTCCGTTGTGAAGTCTCCCTGCTGCTCAAATATGCAGTCTCCCTGCTGCTCCGTCAGGCGATCCTTGCAGCTGTGGAGGCTGCTCGCCTCTGTCTCCATCGTCCCCTCCGTATCATTACCCCCTGGCTGTCTGGTGGGGTCCGGACTTTCGTCCCCCATCTGCTCCCTATCCTGTCCCCCCGTGAGTGCTGCGGATCGTGTGTGCATGCTACCCCTGCGCTGAGGTTGGCCGCGGAGCGCAAGTTGCCGCCGCCGTGCGCGCGAGATAAACCGTACAGCAATGCGCAGCCGATTACGCGCTCGAGCCGCGGGGTTGGGGGTCAGGGGCTCACCACCGCGCCGCACTTTACGCAGGTAACGAGCACGCGCACGATCGCACAAAGCTAACAGCTTCAATGCGCACAGCGGTTTCGCACACGCGAGCGGGGCACACGCCGACACAACGACTCGTCCCCTCCCGCACTCGCGCGTGTACGTCAACACAAGTATCGTACAAGGACGATTCTCCTCTCACACGGCTGCGTAGGCACGCAAACACACAAAAGTACTCTCCCTCCTCCTCTTCTCGCTCCCCCCCGGCCGTGCGATCACAGCGCGCTCCGGCGCCGCGGCTCGCGGGTTCACCGTGTGCGGCTTGCGGGTTTTACCGAGCGCGGCTGTGCACACACGCGAGCGACGCCCACGCTCGAGCGAGAGCACGTAAAACCCCCCTCTTGCGCGGCCGCGCGTTTATACAAATACACTGTGCGCTCCCCGGGCGTTAACACACACACCTCCGTACCCGCACCATCGTACAGAGACCACGGCCTTTACGCATACAACGACCACACACCCGCGAATGCAGCGCACGCTAATACCACGTGCAAAAATACCCAACAACACGGTTTTATTACTACGCTCGAGATTTTATTAGCCCTTGTTAACCAACCGAGCCACCCGTGTGTGTGTGCGGGCCAGCAAGGCGCTTCTAACCCACACTCTGGTGGCGTGCAGCCCTATTCTATGCTGCGCTCTGTTAAACCGCTTTCCTCTCGTCCTTACCCCGAACTAACCCTCTCCTACGGATCCTACTCTCCGCTCTGAGGTGTTGTAAGGCGCGTAATACGATACCGTCTGTAGTTCTTGGTGACCTTGCGGCGCTCAGATCGTCCTGCAGACAATCTAGTGGCTCGCCCGATGACTCCTTCGTCGCTGACTCCGTGTCAAAACTCCAGAAGAAGAGAGTTCCCTACTGCCCCTGCGTTTTCTTTTAAACTATTCACATCAAAGGCTAGGCGCCCCCGTCCCGACCGCCTTGGTCTCTCGACCAATCCTGAGCCTAGGATTTCCCGCTCTTTTGCGATCCCGCCGGCCTTTGACCTTTCGACCAATCAGTCGCCCCGGGTCCTGATCCCAGCTATCTGCCCTGCTGACCCGTGTTTGTGTTTGTATGCGTTTCTAACTGCGGGGCTCTCTGAGCTCGCCGTGGTCGTGCGATCTCAAATCCGCCCACGGCGCCGCAGTGTTACTTGGCCTGGGAAGGGTCCTGTCCAATTCCCTGGCCCTGAGAAACCGTGGGGTAACCCCCCGAGGGGGCCCTCGGGTGAAAACTCATGGTAGGTGACCCGACCACGAGGCCCTACGTGGGTGCGGGTGCGTGCTTATGTGGAGGGGGTGATGGGGGGCAGTGCGGTGGTGGAAGCCGGGCGGCTCCCTGGCTCGGCAGAGCGGCCCCGTCGCTGTGGCACCACACAGCCACACCGCTGCCCCGCTCTCTAGCGTCACTGCTGCCCCGTACACAGCTAGCCTCTCACTGCTCCCGTTAGCTCTCTCCGTCTGACACCGATGGCTGACGGTGTCGACGTCTCCCACCGCGTGGCGACCGCGCCACTCTCTCTCCGTCCTGCCCAGCGTGGCCTCCTCGTGTTTCACTCCGTCTCAACTCCCCCTTCCCTTTCCGGTTCTCTCCCTAAATCCTCTCCCCCACATGACCCTAACTCCACCCACTCCCCACGTGACCCAGACTCCGCCCGCCTTCAATCCTTGCTCGCATTACACAAGGGCTGGAATTAGGTGGGGGTAGGGTGGGGGTGGTGCCAGTTTAAATAAAGTGAGTTGCCTCTCGACTGGTTTAGAGAGCTCCCACGACTCTGATTGACTTATTACCAAAGGCACTCACTCACTAACTCATCAACTAACTCACCCACCCACCCATCCACCCACTCATTCACCCACTCATCCACCCACTCACTCACCCACTCATCCACCCACTCACCTACTCATGCACTCACCCATTCATCCATTCACCTACCCACCCACCCGCTCACCCATCCACCCACCCACTCACTCACCCACCCACTCATTCACAACACCCACTCATTCACCCACCCACCCACTCATTCACCCACCTACCCACTCATTCACCCACCCACCGACCCACTTACCCACCCACCCACTCATTCACCCACCTACCCACTCACTCACCCACCCACCCAGCCACTCACTCACCCACCCACCGACTCACTCACTCACTCACTCACTAACTCACCCACTAACTCACCCACTCACTCACTCACCCACCCACTCACCCACCCACTCACCCACCCACTCACCCACTCACTCACCCACCCACCCACTCACCAACCCACCCACTCATCCACCCACTCACCCATCCACTCACTCACCCACCCACACATTCGCCCAAGCCACTCACCCACATGACAGACCTACACATCTCCCATGACTCAGCGCAGCATCGCGACCACCACCACCAGCAACGGAGCCTTGACATGGGAAGTTCTGAGAAGAAGGCGGCTGGAAGATCTCCGTGACCTCCTTGGAGACCCCAACATGGACGAGTGCCTGGGGATATTGCGTTGGCAGCGGTGATCCTAATCAATAATTGAATACAAAATATTAATGACGTCAATAAGGGCACTCTCTAAGTGGCCTTGAAAGAAAGAAAAATATCGAATTAGTGACGTTTCGGAAATTGGGCCTTCTTCATGTGCTGTGATAGAATAACCGCACAGATGGATTCAATATTCCTTGACTCGCCGACCACACCCTTTGGAGTTACAATAGGCAATTACAATAGCGTTACAATACAATAGGCAATTACAATAGCGTTACAATACAATATGCAATTACAATAGCGTTACAATACAATAGGCAATTACAATAGCGTTACAATACAATAGGCAATTACAATAGCGTTACAATACAATAGGCAATTACAATAGCGTTACAATACAATAGGCAATTACAATAGCGTTACAATACAATAGGCAATTACAATAGCGTTACAATACAATATGCAATTACAATAGCGTTACAATACAATAGGCAATTACAATAGCGTTACAATACAATAGGCAATTACAATAGCGTTACAATACAATAGGCAATTACAATAGCGTTACAATACAATAGGCAATTACAATAGCGTTACAATACAATAGGCAATTACAATAGCATTACAATACAATAGGCAATTACAATAGCGTTACAATACAATAGGCAATTACAATAGCGTTACAATACAATAGGCAATTACAATAGCGTTACAATACAATAGGCAATTACAATAGCGTTACAATACAATAGGCAATTACAATAGCGTTACAATACAATAGGCAATTACAATAGCGTTACAATACAATAGGCAATTACAATAGCGTTACAATACAATAGGGAATTACAATAGCGTTACAATACAATAGGCAATTACAATAGCGTTACAATACAATAGGCAATTACAATAGCGTTACAATACAATAGGCAATTACAATAGCGTTACAATACAATAGGCAATTACAATAGCGTTACAATACAATAGGCAATTACAATAGCGTTACAATACAATAGGCAATTACAATAGCGTTACAATACAATAGGGAATTACAATAGCGTTACAATACAATAGGCAATTACAATAGCGTTACAATACAATAGGCAATTACAATAGCGTTACAATACAATAGGCAATTACAATAGCGTTACAATACAATAGGCAATTACAATAGCGTTACAATACAATAGGCAATTACAATAGCGTTACAATACAATAGGCAATTACAATAGCGTTACAATACAATAGGCAATTACAATAGCGTTACAATACAATAGGCAATTACAATAGCGTTACAATACAATAGGCAATTACAATAGCGTTACAATACAATAGGGAATTACAATAGCGTTACAATACAATAGGCAATTACAATAGCGTTACAATACAATAGGCAATTACAATAGCGTTACAATACAATAGGCAATTACAATAGCGTTACAATACAATAGGCAATTACAATAGCGTTACAATACAATAGGCAATTACAATAGCGTTACAATACAATAGGCAATTACAATAGCGTTACAATACAATAGGCAATTACAATAGCGTTAGAATACAATAGGGAATTACAATAGCGTTACAATACAATAGGGAATTACAATAGCGTTACAATACAATAGGCAATTACAATAGCGTTACAATACAATAGGCAATTACAATAGCGTTACAATACAATAGGCAATTACAATAGCGTTACAATACAATAGGCAATTACAATAGCGTTAGAATACAATAGGGAATTACAATAGCGTTACAATACAATAGGCAATTACAATAGCGTTACAATACAATAGGCAATTACAATAGCGTTACAATACAATAGGCAATTACAATAGCGTTACAATACAATAGGGAATTACAATAGCATTACAATACAATAGGCAATTACAATAGCATTACAATACAATAGGCAATTACAATAGCGTTACAATACAATAGGCAATTACAATAGCGTTACAATAGGCAATTAGGATCCGTCAGAATCCACACCTGTGGACCCAGGCCTCAATCTAATTACAGTAATTTAATTTACTTTAACTCATTCAATCAATTTTTCACTCTAAATATCCCCAGAACGCTGCTGCTGCTGCTGTTGTTGTTGTAGTGGCAGGCTTTGAAGTCGTCGTAGCTAATTACCGGACGTCTGTGAAAAACAAAATTGCGTTTATAGCTCATCGGATTCCTCCAAGTATGAATAATCATTCTGATTAAGAATTATTTTACTGGTAGGAACCCACTGGTTCCACCAGCCCACAGGGGATTATTGTGTCCGTCCGTCCGTCGTGCAGGGAGGGGCTGGGTGGGGAGGGAGGGGCTGGGTGGGGAGGGGAGGGGCTGGGTGGAGAGAATGGGGAGGGGCTGGGTGGGGAGGGTGGGGCTGGGTGGGGGGTGGGAGGGGTGGGGCTGGGTGGGGAGGGGCTGGTCACCCCGTGGTGCCCTTATAAAACTCAACGTTTCACCTACTCACGGCCTGTGCCCGCCCTCACAGTCGGGCATATTTGCGGAATACACCACGCCGCCGTTGACCCTGGCCATTGACCGAGCAACCCAACGTTCCTACCAGCTCCCTCCGCAGGACAATGTGTTTGGCGTAAGTCAGGCACGATCACTAAGACGAGTTCACGGTACGCCTGTGCATACTAATCCTATAGTACTGTACCCTATAATTAATGTAATCCTATTAAATTTAGTTTTATTTTAAGATATGTATGTTCGATTCATCATCGACAGGACCAGGAGGAGCGGATGTGACATTTCAATGTGTACACGTGGAAGATCGTTCCAGATTGTTCCGGCATAAAAAAAAAAAGTTAAGCACTACGCGAAACCGTTAAATAATTCACCCCGAACTATAAACTTGTGAAATGTGTATTTTTTTTTTACCCCCAAAAAATGAATGTATTTCTAGGCGAGCGTGCCAAGCACTCGGTCTCATTAAAACCTGCTTTGTCTGTCTCTGTGGTACCGTTATCCAGACAGCTCATGTAGCTGTATCTTATATTTTGATTACTTCTCTTCCCGCCCGCCTGCCCGCCCTCATCATCCTCCTCCTCCTTTGCTGAATCCACATTGATTCCCACGAGACCCATGAACACATTGGTGTATTGGTTCAACGCAAATCAACTCTGGACCAGTTTCAAATTCAGTATCTCATCATCATCATCAGCAGCAACACAAGTTTTTTTTTTTAAATTGGGTTGGATCGCACGAATAGAAAATGTGTCGTAAACCCACCTTGCCAGAATTTTGTCAATGACCTGACGATGCTGGTTGTTGTTGTTTGTGTAATCGCCATCGAAACGTCGTTAACTCATTAGTAAATTTCGATTGAAAGCTTTCGTGACTGCAGGGATTCATCTTCTTGGTTCTTTCGGTAAAGTCACGTAGAAGGGAAATAATATTATTTCATTAGTAAATGTTGATGTGGCTTGTGACGAGGTGCGAGTTGAGGGTCACGCACCCTGGCTTCCCGCTGGTGGTGTCAGTTACAGCTGGTGGGGCCGACCTTATGAGTATTGGTGTGGGCAAGTCTGACTACGCAGATCGACCGGATATGAAGAGGTCAACAAATAAAGGGGCGGGGCAGAGGAAGTGACGTGCAGAGAAGGGCGTGGCGCCAGCAGACGGCAGCAGCTGCATCCAGGAGCCGGAAGCCTCAACCTACAACGAGAATGTGGAGACCAGAGGTGTGGACTCGAGTCATGTGACTTGGACTCGAGTCAGACTCGAGTCATGAATTTGATGACTTGCGACTCGACTTGGACTTGCATAACAATGACTTTGTCCCACCTCTGAGATGTGGACTCGAGTCATGTGACTTGGACTCGAGTCAGACTCGAGTCATGAATTTGATGACTTGCGACTCGACTTGGACTTGCATAACAATGACTTTGTCCCACCTATGAGATGTGGACTCGAGTCATGTGACTTGGACTCGAGTCAGACTCGAGTCATGAATTTGATGACTTGCGACTCGACTTGGACTTGCATAACAATGACTTTGTCCCACCTATGAGATGTGGACTCGAGTCATGTGACTTGGACTCGAGTCAGACTCGAGTCATGAATTTGATGACTTGCGACTCGACTTGGACTTGCATAACAATGACTTTGTCCCACCTCTGGTGGAGACTAATGGCCGACCGAAATTCGATTTCAGTTTCGGTTTCGGCGCCGAAGGTTGCCAATCGGTCACTTTCGGCATACTTTCGGTTTCGGCCGAAAGTACATTTTTATAACTTTCGGTCTGGTTTCGGTTTCGGCCGAAACTGATGTTGACTTTCGGTCATCAACCGAAGATCTATTTTAAAAATATGACGCTCGCGTTAAGTTTATCAGCCGCTGCGCTACGAACCCGGCGGCCCGAGTTCGATTCCCGCTCACGGCCGGTGACGATAATTTGAACCGGTCCTGGGCCTCCCCTAGGTCGACTCAGCCTCAAACGAGTAAGTGGTGTGGTGTGTCAACATCGCCATTGGGGAGACAAAGGCGGCCGGCCGTGCTGAATCCAAGTCCCGGGCGAAGCCGGGTAGTAGAGCTAGTACAGTATTTCATAAATCTTGTGTTTGGTAACTTCGGTTATATACCTTTCTGTTTCGGTCTCGGTCGAAAGTGGAGTTAAACTTTCAGTGTGGTTTCAGTTTCGGCTGAAACCAGAAATTCAGTTTCGGTCGGCCTCTAGTGGAGACACCACCACAAGGGAGACACTGGCTCTATCTCAGAGGTCGCAAACGGGTTTTGATTCCTTACCCGTACCCGGCCGCACCAGGGTCGCAAACGGGTACCCGTACCCGACCGGGTACGGGTACCCGTTCCCTACCCGTACCCTACCCGAAATGAGTGACAAACGGTTACTCACCAGTGACTCACGGCCTACCCGTACCCGTACCCGGCCGCACCAGGGTCGCAAACGGCTACCCGTACTCGTACCCGGCCGGGTACGGGTAGCCGGGTATCGGGTAGGGTACGGGTATCGGGTACCCGGTTGCGACCTCTGCTCTACCTACAGCGGGAGTGTGGAGACACCACCACAATGACACGCAACGCTCGGATCTTAAACACACAGTTGAGCTTTTAATAACAAAAAACTAACAGAAAAAGGCAAAACAAAGAATGAGCGCTGCGCGAGGTGATAGCGTCGCATCTTGCACGCATCCCACCCAGCGCATGGAGATCCACGCAAGGCTCCTTGAGTGGATTGGCTTGGGCCGCTTGGTGTGTTTTCTCATCTCTCTCGCCTCCCTCTCCCCTTCTCCCCTCCCTCCGCCGTGTGTACCCAGGCCCTGTTCGGAGTCGTGTAGCAATTTCCCCTCCAACGCTGCCATGGCGAGTGGTTTCTTTTTTTTTTCGCCATCAAAATGAACACGGGAAATCGTGGCGCGCCTCTGAAATTGATTCGTTTGTTGCACGGCAGCACCCCAACCCCCCCCCATCAACCTCAGCCCCACCACCCCCATCCCCGCGAGAGTGAATTCTTAAAGAAAGAAAAAAAAAGAGAGCTTTTGTTTTATTTAGATCAACCGGCTGTGTTTTCTCACGAAATAGATTTTGCGGCGAGATTGGGGTATTGCCCTCTGCGTGTGTTTTGTGAGGACCAGAGGTCACTTGACGAAACAAGAAGACGGAGGAGGGGATCTCAGTGGTAACTCTGTGATGTCCGCTTCCACGGGCCGTTCTCTGGGAACCAGAGGTCCCTGGGAGAAGAAGAGGATCTCAGTGGTAACTCTGTGATGTCCGCTTCCACGGGCCGTTCTCTGGGTACCAGACGTCGCTTGAAGAAGGAGATCTCAGTGGTAACTCTGTGATGTCCGCTTCCACGGGCCGTTCTCTGGGTACCAGACGTCGCTTGAAGAAGGAGATCTCAGTGGTAACTCTGTGATGTCTGCTTCTGCGGGCCGTTCTCTGGGTACCAGACGTCGCTTGAAGAAGGAGATCTCAGTGGTAACTCTGTGATGTCTGCTTCTGCGGGCCGTTCTCTGGGGACCAGAGGTCGCTTGAAGAAGGAGATCTCAGTGGTAACTCTGTGATGTCCGCTTCCACGGGCCGTTCTCTGGGTACCAGACGTCGCTTGAAGAAGGAGATCTCAGTGGTAACTCTGTGATGTCTGCTTCTGCGGGCCGTTCTCTGGGTACCAGGCGTCGCTTGAAGAAGGAGATCTCAGTGGTAACTCTGTGATGTCTGCTTCCACGGGCCGTTCTCTGGGTACCAGACGTCGCTTGAAGAAGAGGATCTCAGTGGTAACTCTGTGATGTCTGCTTCCACGGGCCGTTCTCTGGGTACCAGACGTCGCTTGAAGAAGGAGATCTCAGTGGTAACTCTGTGATGTCCGCTTCCGCGGGCCGTTCTCTGGGTACCAGGCGTCGCTTGAAGAAGGAGATCTCAGTGGTAACTCTGTGATGTCTGCTTCTGCGGGCCGTTCTCTGGGTACCAGACGTCGCTTGAAGAAGGAGATCTCAGTGGTAACTCTGTGATGTCTGCTTCTGTGGGCCGTTCTCTGGGTACCAGACGTCGCTTGAAGAAGGATATCTCAGTGGTAACTCTGTGATGTCTGCTTCTGCGGGCCGTTCTCTGGGGACCAGAGGTCGCTTGAAGAAGGAGATATCAGTGGTAACTCTGTGATGTCTGCTTCTGCGGGCCGTTCTCTGGGTACCAGACGTCGCTTGAAGAAGGAGATCTCAGTGGTAACTCTGTGATGTCTGCTTCTGTGGGCCGTTCTCTGGGTACCAGACGTCGCTTGAAGAAGGATATCTCAGTGGTAACTCTGTGATGTCTGCTTCTGCGGGCCGTTCTCTGGGGACCAGAGGTCGCTTGAAGAAGGAGATCTCAGTGGTAACTCTGTGATGTCTGCTTCTGCGGGCCGTTTTGAGAGGCCCAGTTGCAGGCTCTCAAACCCCAAAAAATGTTTCGTGGCTCAACAATGTCCTCTGTTGGCCATGCCGAACCTAAGGCAGCGACCTTCATTGCAGGGCCACCACGGGCCACTGGGAGGTTCCTGGTGGCCTTTAGTGCGGCCCGCTGATGTTGCGCCGGCCCTGACAATACACAAATCCAACAATGGTTTCAAATGGTGTGGCGGCCCTCACTCTCACTCACCCACACTGATGATGTCTTATCGGCGAAAGCGGCCCCCATCCCCTCCTCCCGCCTTTGAAAATTCGTAAAGATCACTAGGCTAAGGGGAACACAGCCCCAGCACTTCCACACAGGGGCTGAGTTACCGGTTCAGTATCTCTGACACGGCCATTCTGAGTCCCCTCGAGAGAAAGACACCCACACAAACACCTCGGTCCAGGAGTCGAACTTATGCGTTCGAAGGTGTGCTGGCTCAACTTATGAACTCGCGGATGGCGATGGGACAATTGCCGTTGGCGCCAGGCGGAGATGAAGACACGCGGCGATTGTAGGTTTTGTAGATTTGTAGAACTTAATTTGCGCCGAGTGTAGCCAACAGCGCCCATCAAGTACGGAGGCGACGCGGGGGGTGGATGTTGGTGCGATCTCTGCACGGCGCTGTCAAGAAGCTAATTGCTTCACACTGGACCCCCCCCCCCTTCCTCTTTTCCTCCTACCGCCCTTCCTCTCCCCATCCCCCGCGTCCCCCCTCCCCCCTCTTTCTCCCCCCCTCCTCCTCTCCCCTCCTCCCCCCCCTCCTCCCCCCCCTCCTCCCCCCCTCCTCCTCTCCCCCTCCTCCTCTCCCCCTCCCCACAGTCCACTCCTCCTCCCCCCTTCCTCCCCTCCTCCCCCCCTCCTTCTCCCCCCTCCCCCCTCTTCCTCTCCCCTCCCCCCCTCCTCATCACCCCTCCCCACAGTCCACTCCTCCTCCCCCCTCCCCCCCTACTCCTCCCCCCCTCCTCCTCCTCCTCCCCTTCTTCTCCCCCTCCTCCTCTCCCCCTCCCCACAGTCCACTCCTCCTCCCCCCTTCCTCTCCCCCCTCCCCCCCGTCTCCTTTCCTACCGATATTAGGAAAACACTGGGAGAAGTGGCTCTTTAAAATCATCATCTAAATTCTAAATGGACGAACGCATTTGTTTACAAGAGCTTTGTGTGGTGAGTGTGTTGTCGCCTCCTCCCCGCCCGCACCTCCGACTAGCACGGTTCGAAATAAATTCAACATACAGACATAGACTCACTCAGAGAGCCATAGACTCACTCAGAGACCCATAGACTCACTCAGAGACCCATAGACTCACTCAGAGACCCATAGACTCACTCAGAGAGCCATAGACTCACACAGAGAGCCATAGACTCACTCAGAGACCCATAGACTCACTCAGAGAGCCATAGACTCACTCAGAGAGCCATAGACTCACTCAGAGAGCCATAGACTCACACAGAGACCCATAGACTCACTCAGAGAGCCATAGACTCACACAGAGACCCATAGACTCACTCAGAGAGCCATAGACTCACACAGAGAGCCATAGACTCACACAGAGACCCATAGACTCACACAGAGACCCATAGACTCACACAGAGACCCATAGACTCACTCAGAGACCCATAGACTCACACAGAGACCCATAGACTCACTCAGAGAGCCATAGACTCACACAGAGACCCATAGACTCACTCAGAGACCCATAGACTCACACAGAGACCCATAGACTCACACAGAGAGCCATAGACTCACACAGAGACCCATAGACTCACACAGAGAGCCATAGACTCACACAGAGACCCATAGACTCACTCAGAGACCCATAGACTCACTCAGAGACCGATAGACTCACACAGAGACCCATAGACTCACTCAGAGACCCATAGACTCACACAGAGACCCATAGACTCACTCAGAGACCCATAGACTCACACAGAGACCCATAGACTCACACAGAGAGCCATAGACTCACACAGAGACCCATAGACTCACTCAGAGACCCATAGACTCACTCAGAGACCCATATACTCACGCAGAGACCCATAGACTCACACAGAGACCCATAGACTCAAACAGAAACCCACAGACTCACACAGAGACCCATAGACTCACACAGAGACCCATAGACTCACACAGAGACCCATAGACTCATACAGAGACCGTAGACTCACACAGAGACCTATAGACTCACTCAGAGACCCATAGACTCATACAGAGACCCATAGACTCACACAGAGACCCATAGACTCATACGGAGACCCATAGACTCACTCAGAGACCCATAGACTCACACAGAGACCCATAGACTCATACAGAGACCCATAGACTCACTCAGAGACCCATAGACTCACTAAGAGACCCATAGACTCATACAGAGACCCATAGACTCACACAGAGACCCATAGACTCATACAGAGACCCATAGACTCACTCAGAGACCCATAGACTCACTAAGAGACCCATAGACTCATACAGAGACCCATAGACTCACACAGAGACCCATATACTCATACAGAGACCCATAGACTCACTCAGAGACCCATAGCACCTACGAAGGCCGTACCGGCCTTCATAGGTGCTCGCTAACAGCACTTGCCCCAACAGTCTGTTACAGGCTATACGGGGGATCATTGTCTTTGGGGGGAGAGTGGGGGGGGGGGCAAGTGGCTTCATGACAACTGCAGCCGCGTCCGCATCGTCCCAGCGTTCGCGGGAGGGAGCGAATGAATTCTGGTGAAATTGAGTCTCACTGCACGAAATGACGACCTCTCCCCACGTCTCTCTCTCTCTCTCTGAGGAAGAGGTCATAATGGCCATGCCGGAATCACTGAGCCAGTCACTTTGATGATCACGCTGTGAAGCCAAGATCTCTGTGTGTGTGCGTGTCTCTCTCTCCCTCCCCCAAGTAGGTTCATAATGGCCGTGTCAGAATCACTGAGTTAACAACTTTGATCATCTCGGTTTGACTTGAAACTTAGAGGAAGCCCAGGACTGATTCAGATAATCGTGTGTGTTCGCCGTGAGCGGGAATCGAATCGCTACATACACACTCACACACACACTTACACACACACTCACACACTTACACACACTCACACACACACTTACACACACACTCACACTTACACACACTCACACACACACTTACACACACACTCACACACTTACACACACACTCACACACACACTTACACACACACACACTTACACACACTCACACACACACACACATACTCACACACTTACACACACACTCACACACACACTTACACACACACTCACACACTTACACACTCACACACACACACACACTTACACACACACTCACACACTTACACACACTCACACACACACTTACACACACACTCACACACTTACACACACACTCACACACACACACTCACACACTTACACACACACACTCACACACACACACACACACTTACACACACTTACACACACACACACTTACACACACACTCACACACTTACACACACTCACACACACACTTACACACACACTCACACACTTACACACACACTCACACACTTACACACACACTCACACACTTACACACACACTCACACACACACTCACACACACACTTACACACACACTCACACACTTACACACACACTCACACACTTACACACTTACACACACACTCACACACACACTCACACACACACTCACACACTTACACACACACACTCACACACACACTTACACACACACTCACACACTTACACACACACTTACACACACACTCACACACTTACACACACACTCACACACTCACACACTCACACACACACTTACACACACACTTACACACACTCACACACACACACGAACACACAAAGACAAAGATCTCCCGTATAGCCTTTACAGATTGTAGGGGCAAGTGCTGTTAGCGTGCACCTATGAAGGCCAGAACGGTACACGAGGGGGTGGGTGGCCAGCACCACGCCCGGCCTCATTTGTCTCCCCAGTGGCGATGTTTACAAACCGCACCAGGTACTCATTTGAGGCTGAGTCGACCTAGGGGATACCCGGGACCGGTTTAGATAATCGTCACTGGTGGTGGTGGCCGTGAGCGGGAATCGAACTCGGGTCGCCGGGTTCGTAGCGCAGCGCTGACCGTTACACCACCGCTCCCAACCACACACGCACACTCACATGCACACACGAACACACGCACACTGGCACACGCACTCCCACATACACATGTCCACACACAACAACCGCCATTCGCCACTAAGTGGCGGTGACGTCACCACGACGCTTGTGCCAGGCCAAGTGCACCTTGAGGCTACCACGTGAAGTGTCGAACGCCCGCTGGCAGGAGGAGGTCACGGGGCAGACCCAGCAGGTGCCACGGGTCGACTGACCGAGATGACCGAGATGACTGGCTGATGCACCACCTGTGCCCCCTACTGTGCCAACTTGCTGTGCTTTAGCCACACACGCACACTCACATGCACACACGCACACACGCACACTCACACACGCACTCTCACATACACATGTCCACATACACATACACACGCACACACGCACACTCACATGCACACACGCACATACGCACACTCATATGCACACTCTCACATACACATGTCCACACACACACACATGTCCACACACACATACGCTCACTCACATGCACACACGCACACACACATGTCCACACTCACACATACGCACTCACGCACACACGCATGTCCACACTCGCACACGTCTATCAGAGAAGTGTTTATTGCATTTGTGGATAGAACAGCGGTAGTTCTTGAGGCCGCCAGCAAAACGAAAATGCACCGACATCGAAGTTCGTCAAGTAGCAGAGCCTCTCCAAGTGCCCCCCTCGCTCGCAGGCAACTCGCACAAATGATACCTGGGCGACGTCGAGGGTTGTGGACTCACTCCCACCCACCCCCGCCCCTCCGTCACCCTCGCCACCCTCGCCACAGGAACGTGGAATGTCCCAGCGCTGGCTCGGCTTCGAGTGCCACCGCTGGGTCGAGCCCTCCGCACAGAGGGGGCTGACGGCGCTCAGAGTCGTTCCTCTCACCAAAGCTCCACCCCGGTGGGTCCACCACGTGGCTCCACCCCGGTGGGTCCACCCGGTGGGTCCACGCGTCGCGGTCGGGGGGGTCACGACGCCTCGCAGCAGCAGGAGCGACATGATGCGTGTTGAAGCCTCCTCCCCCAACACCCCCCCAAACACCCCCCAACATCCCCCCCCCAACATCCCCCCCCCCAACATCCTCCCCCCCAACACCCCCCAACACCCCCCCCAACACCCCCCAACATCCCCCCCCCAACATCCCCCCCCCCAACACCCCCCAACATCCCCCCCCAACACCCCCCTCAACACCCCCCCCAACACCCCCCCCACCACACCGCCCCCCCCAACACCCCCCCCCCGAACCCCCCCCAACACCCCCCCCAACACCCCCCCCAACACCCCCCCCAACACCCCGTGCGTGTGTGTTGTTTATATTTGTTGTTGTTGGTTTGTTCGCGCTCCGCTACGAACCCGGGGACCTCGCGTTCCATTCCCGCAACACGGCAAACGCCTCCTGCTGCTGCTGCTGCTACTACTGCTGCTACTACTGCTGCTACTACTGCTGCTGCTGCTTCTGCTGTCTCTGCTGCTGCTTCTGTTGTTTCTGCTGCTTATGCTGTCTTTGCTGCGTCTGCCTCTGGTGCTGCTACTGCCTCTGGTGCTGCTTCTGCTGCTGCTTCTGCTGTCTCTGCTACTGCCTCTGGTGCTGCTTCTGCTGCTGCTTCTGCTGCTGCTGCTTCTGCTGCTGCTTCTGCTGTCTCTGCTGCTGCCTCTGGTGCTGCTGCTGCTACTGCTACTACTGCTGCTGCTGCTTCTGCTGTCTCTGCTGCTTCTGCTGCTGCCTATGCTGCTGTTTCTGCTGCCTCTGCTGCTGCCTATGCTGCTGCTTCTGCTGCTGCCTCTGGTGCTGCTGCTGCTACTGCTACTACTGCTGCTGCTGCTTCTGCTGTCTCTGCTGCTTCTACTGCTGCCTATGCTGCTGCTTCTGCTGCTGCCTCTGGTGCTGCTTCTGCTGCTGCTTCTGCTGTCTCTGCTGCTTCTGCTGCTGCTGTCTCTGCTGCTGCTTCTGCTGCTGCTTCTGCTGCTGCTTCTGCTGCCTCTGACAGTGACGACGACGTCCATTTGTCGGCGCGAGAATTAGAAGTGGACGGTGTTGACACCCCCCCTCCCACCTCTCTTTCTCTCCAAAAACATATAACATGAACATGACACACAACACATGTTGGCTTTTCAACATTTCTCACCGACACCCCCACACCCCCCCCCCCCTTGGCAACGACAACAGTCGGAACGCAAAATGGCCCCATGAAGAGAGAGTGACGGACGTACGGTGAACGTTCGGTTAAAGTTTGGTGAACGTACCGTGAACTCTCAGTGTACGTACCGTGAACGTACCGTGAACGTTCGGTCAATGTTCGGTGAATGTTCGGTGAACGTTCTGTGAACGTTCGTTGCGCGATGTTCGGTGAACGTTCGGTGAATGTACCGTGAACATTCGGTGAACGTAGCGTGAATGTACCGTGAACGTTCGGTCAATGTTCGATGAACGTACCGTGAATGTACCGTGAACGTTCAGTCAATGTTCGGTGAACGTACCGTGAACGTTCAGTGAACGTACGGCACGCGACGTTCGGTGAACGTTCGGTGAATGTTCGGTGAACGTTCTGTGAACGTTCGTCGCGCGAAGTTCGGCGCTTGCGGCAAAATCGTCCCGTTGGATCAACGTCGGCCCTGGCAGCGTCCGCCATTTTGTTTTTGTAGAACTCCATTGGCGCTAAAGCAGCAAGCGGAAAAAACCTACAAGAAACCCCAAAAAATCCGGCGAATCTCTCCAATTGGGGTAGCGTCAATGAAGGCCGGCACGGCACACACGAGGGCGGTGGTGGGGGGTGGCCGGCTCCACGCCCGGCCGCCTTTGTCTCTCCCCGGTGAGGGGCGAACGCTTGAGAGCAACGTTCCGTGCGGACACCCCGGCGGCTCTGTCGAGCTGTGAGCGGGAGGCCCTCCAGCACACAGACAGAGAGAGACAGAGACAGGGAGACAGAGAGAGAGAGAGACAGAGAGACAGGGACAAAGAGACAGAGAGAGACAGGGAGACAGAGACAGGGAGACAAAGAGACAGAGAGAGACAGAGAGACAGAGACAGGGAGACAGAGAGAACAGGGAGATAGAGAGATCAGGGAGACAGAGAGAGACAGGGAGATAGAGAGACAGGAAGACAGAGAGAGAGACAGGGAGACAGAGACAGACAGAGAGAGACAGGGAGACAGAGAGAGAGAGAGAGACAGAGAGACAGACAGAGAGAGAGACAGAGAGAGACAGAGAGAGACAGGGAGAGACAGGGAGACAGAGAGAGACAGAGAGAGAGACAGAGAGAGACAGGGAGACAGAGAGAGACAGAGACAGACAGAGAGAGAGACAGAGAGAGACAGGGAGACAGAGAGAGACAGAGAGAGACAGAGAGAGACAGAGAGAGACAGAGAGAGACAGGGAGAGACAGAGAGAGACAGGGAGACAGAGAGAGACAGAGAGAGAGACAAAGAGACAAAGAGACAGCGAGAGAGAGACAGAGAGAGACAAAGAGACAAAGAGACAGAGAGACAGAGACAGAGACAGGGAGACAGAGAGAGAGAGAGACACGGGGTCTGCGATAGAGAAGAACGAAGCGCCCGTGATGTTGGGGGTCACGTGGGAGGTCGCCATCTTCCTCTTCACTCCGTCGTCTTCGCGATCTTCACCAACCCCCGGCCGCCACGGGTCCGCGACTTCGCCACGGCGCCCGTGCCAGGCCAGGTGCACCTCCCGAGGGCCGCGTCCAAGTGCTCCCCGAAGGCTCGGCCGCCCGCGGGAGGCCACGGCCTAGCGGCGGATGCCACCGCCACCGCCACCGCCACCGCCACCGCCGCCGCCGCCGCCGCCGCCGCCGCCGCCGCCGCCGCCGCCGCCGCCACCGCCACCGCCACCGCCACCGCCACCGCCACCGCCACCACCACCGCCACCACCACCACCACCACCACCGCCACCACCACCACCACCGCCACCACCACCACCGCCGCTTTGCGCCAACTTTGCTCGCGGCGTGGCCGCACGGCGCTCCGCTCCGTCGTCGCGAGCCCAGGGCGGCGGCGTCCTTCACGAAAGCCGCAGACGCAGACGCCGAAGCTTGAGACAACGCTGGCACCGGACGTCGAAATCCACCCGCACCGCGTCAGCCGCCATCTCCGCCCGTGGCGCCGTGGCCCCCCTCACCACACGAGGGGCAGGAGGAGTCCCAGAATGCCCCAGGGCAGCGGAGGGTCGGGGCAGCCGCTGCCTGCAAGGCGAGACACAGGACACGTGGCAAACGTCGGGGGTTCGAATCATGCGTCGAGATGACTTCGATGACGTTTGGCCGCTGTGAAGTGGAGGTGGCAGAGCTTTGTGACGTCATATTTGAGGGGTGGGGGGGGGGTGTCTGACTTTTTGTGACGCCGTGTGACGAAGTGGGGGGGGTGGGGGGGATCAAAACTCGCGTGACGTCATTTATGGACGGCCCCTTGCTTCTGTTGTTGGATCAAGAAGTTACAACAACAACAACAACAAGAGCAGCAGTCAATAAACAAACAAAAATTCAAAGCAGCGAGCCCGCGGAAGTTGGACAAACGCACGCGCGAGGCGGTTTGAAGCCGTTCCACCTCATTATTAATACTAAAATATATTATTCATATTTTTATATAAGATGTAGGAGGGGAGGGGCGGGGGGGGGGGGCAACATCAAAGGGCTGATCTCGAATCGCGGGTAGCTGGGGGCGGATGGGGATTTGGCGGTCACGGGAGGGGATTGACACGGCTGGTAAGTTTGTGTGTGTGTCAGTGTGTGTGTGTGTGTGTCAGTGTGTGTGTGTGTGTCAGTGTGTGTGTGTGTGTGTGTCAGTGTGTGTGTGTGTGTGTGTCAGTGTGTGTGTCAGTGTGTGTGTGTCAGTGCGTGTGTGTGTGTCAGTGTGTGTGTGTGTCAGTGCGTGTGTGTGTGTCAGTGTGTGTGTGTGTGTCAGTGCGTGTGTGTGTGTGTCAGTGTGTGTGTGTGTGTCAGTGTGTGTGTGTGTCAGTGTGTGTGTGTGTGTCAGTGTGTGTGTGTGTCAGTGCGTGTGTGTGTGTCAGTGTGTGTGTGTCAGTGTGTGTCAGTGTGTGTCAGTGTGTGTGTGTGTCAGTGTGTGTGTGTGTCAGTGTGTGTGTCAGTGTGTGTGTGTGTCAGTGTGTGTGTGTATGTCAGTGCGTGTGTGTGTGTCAGTGTGTGTGTGTGTGTCAGTGTGTGTGTGTCAGTGTGTGTGTGTGTGTCAGTGTGTGTGTCAGTGTGTGTGTGTGTCAGTGTGTGTGTGTCGGTGTGTGTGTGTCAGTGTGTGTCAGTGTGTGTGTGTGTCAGTGTGTGTGTGTGTCAGTGTGTGTGTGTGTCAGTGTGTGTGTGTGTCAGTGTGTGTGTGTGTCAGTGTGTGTGTGTGTCAGTGTGTGTGTGTGTGTCAGTGTGTGTGTGTGTCAGTGTGTGTGTGTGTCAGTGTGTGTGTGTCAGTGTGTGTGTGTGTGTCAGTGTGTGTGTGTGTCAGTGTGTGTGTGTGTGTCAGTGTGTGTGTGTGTGTCAGTGTGTGTGTGTGTCAGTGTGTGTGTGTGTGTCAGTGTGTGTGTGTGTCAGTGTGTGTGTGTCAGTGTGTGTGTGTGTCAGTGTGTGTGTGTGTCAGTGTGTGTGTGTGTGTCAGTGTGTGTGTGTGTGTCAGTGCGTGTGTGTGTGTCAGTGTGTGTGTGTGTGTCAGTGTGTGTGTGTGTGTCAGTGTGTGTGTGTGTGTGTCAGTGTGTGTGTGTCAGTGTGTGTGTGTGTCAGTGTGTGTGTGTGTCAGTGTGTGTGTGTGTGTCAGTGTGTGTGTGTGTCAGTGTGTGTGTGTCAGTGTGTGTGTGTCAGTGTGTGTGTGTCAGTGTGTGTGTGTGTCAGTGTGTGTGTGTCAGTGTGTGCATGTGTGTGTGTCACACAAGTGACGATTATCTGAACCGGTCCTGGGCCTCCCCTAGGTCGACTCAGCCTCAAATGAGTACCTTGTGCGGGTGTGTAAACATTGCCACTAGGGAGACAAAGGCGGTCGGGCGTGGTGCTGGCCACCCACCCACCCCCTCGTGTACCGTTCCGGCCTTCATAGGTGCTCGCTAACAGCACTTGCCCCTACAGTCTGTTAAGGCTATATGGGGGATCTTTGTCTTTATCTTTGTCAGTGTGTGTGTGTGTCAGTGTGTGTGTGTCAGTGTGTGTCAGTGTGTGTGTGTGTCAGTGTGTTTGTCAGTGTGTGTGTCAGTTGTGTGTGTCAGTGTGTCAGTGTGTGTGTGTGTCAGTGTGTGTGTCAGTGTGTGTGTCAGTGTGTGTGTGTCAGTGTGTGTGTCAGTGTGTGTGTGTGTGTCAGTGTGTGTGTGTGTGTCAGTGCGTGTGTGTGTGTCAGTGTGTGTGTGTCAGTGTGTGTCAGTGTGTGTCAGTGTGTGTGTGTGTCAGTGTGTGTGTGTCAGTGTGTGTGTCAGTGTGTGTGTGTGTCAGTGTGTGTGTGTATGTCAGTGCGTGTGTGTGTGTCAGTGTGTGTGTGTGTGTCAGTGTGTGTGTGTCAGTGTGTGTGTGTGTGTCAGTGTGTGTGTGTGTGTCAGTGTGTGTGTGTGTCAGTGTGTGTGTGTCGGTGTGTGTGTGTCAGTGTGTGTCAGTGTGTGTGTGTGTCAGTGTGTGTGTGTGTCAGTGTGTGTGTGTGTCAGTGTGTGTGTGTGTCAGTGTGTGTGTGTGTCAGTGTGTGTGTGTGTGTCAGTGTGTGTGTGTGTCAGTGTGTGTGTGTGTGTCAGTGTGTGTGTGTGTCAGTGTGTGTGTGTCAGTGTGTGTGTGTGTGTCAGTGTGTGTGTGTGTCAGTGTGTGTGTGTGTGTCAGTGTGTGTGTGTGTCAGTGTGTGTGTGTGTGTCAGTGTGTGTGTCAGTGTGTGTGTGTCAGTGTGTGTGTGTGTCAGTGTGTGTGTGTCAGTGTGTGTGTGTGTGTCAGTGTGTGTGTGTGTGTCAGTGCGTGTGTGTGTGTGTGTCAGTGTGTGTGTGTGTGTCAGTGTGTGTGTGTGTGTCAGTGTGTGTGTGTGTGTGTGTGTCAGTGTGTGTGTGTCAGTGTGTGTGTGTGTCAGTGTGTGTGTGTGTCAGTGTGTGTGTGTGTGTCAGTGTGTGTGTGTGTCAGTGTGTGTGTGTCAGTGTGTGTGTGTCAGTGTGTGTGTGTCAGTGTGTGTGTGTGTCAGTGTGTGTGTGTCAGTGTGTGCATGTGTGTGTGTCACACAAGTGACGATTATCTGAACCGGTCCTGGGCCTCCCCTAGGTCGACTCAGCCTCAAATGAGTACCTTGTGCGGTGTGTAAACATTGCCACTAGGGAGACAAAGGCGGTCGGGCGTGGTGCTGGCCACCCACCCACCCCCTCGTGTACCGTTCCGGCCTTCATAGGTGCTCGCTAACAGCACTTGCCCCTACAGTCTGTTAAGGCTATATGGGGGATCTTTGTCTTTATCTTTGTCAGTGTGTGTGTGTGTCAGTGTGTGTGTGTCAGTGTGTGTCAGTGTGTGTGTGTGTCAGTGTGTTTGTCAGTGTGTGTGTCAGTTGTGTGTGTCAGTGTGTCAGTGTGTGTGTGTGTCAGTGTGTGTGTCAGTGTGTGTGTGTCAGTGTG
>NC_136337.1:3616080-3628580 GCF_964198595.1 Lampetra fluviatilis | reverse complement strand
CGCCTCCGGCACCTGTCAGGTTCACGCGGTGACGACGCGGCCCGCACGTCACGTGACCGTGACGGCACAGAGCCCCCACACCCACCCACACCCACATCATTCCCACCCCCTCCATGAAGTGTCGAACGCCCGCTGGCACGAGGTCACGGGGCAGACCCAGCAGGTGCCACGGGTCGACTGACTGAGATGACCGAGATGAGTGGCTGATGCGCACCACCTGTGCCCCCTACTGTGCCAACTTGCTGTGCTTTAGCCGCCCGGCGCTCCGCTCGTTGTTGTGAGCGTCGCTTCTCTGCCCCCCCGTTGTTGCTTGAGGGCGACTGCCTCCAACTGCCCAGCAGCGTCCTTCACGAGCCTCCTCCACAGAGGCCGATCTTGACACCGCTGGTACCAGTCATCGGCAAGTCCACTCAGCTCCACATCCTGTACCACATCACTCCATCTCTTCTCTAGCCCGTGCCGAACAAAAGCTGTTTAGGCATGCGGTAGCTGGGCATGCGGGCTACATGACCCAGCCAACGCAGCCTTGCCTTGCCGGAGGAGCTCACCGATGGGACTTTGTCCAGATCTTTCAAGGTTTTCTGAGCTCCTCACACAATCCAGTCGTGTTAAACCTAGAATGGATCGTAGACAGACCAGCCCAAATGTTTCTAACTGGTGAAGATGTTCCATTTCGCAAGCGTAGAGAAGGGAGGGAATGACCATGGCCGAGAAGACCTGAAGCTTTGTGTGGAGCGACAGACCAGATAGCTTCCACACAGCCTTACGCAGCCCATGAAAAGATAATGCCACTCGACTAATTCGGAGTGAGACATCTGCAGCCAAACCGTTGAGGGGGTGGAGTGTTTAATGCCACAAAATACCCAGGCAGGTACTTAGTTTTGGTGGGGCTGATGGTAAGGCCCCACCTTCTCGTGGCAAACTCCAGATTCAGCAGCATCGCCTCCAACTCCTCCTCTGAGTGAGCAGCACTTACCAGATCAACCGCATATGTAACATGTTTGACCAATAGGGAACCATCCCTTGACCACACGCGGGCATCGATCAGCCTTCCATTGTATAAATAATGTGGAAGTCAGAGGACATCCCTGTTGCACCCCAAGGCGAACAAGGAATGGCTCCGACTCCCGGCGATGTAGTTTTACCGAGGTCCGCTCACCATCATGAAGGTCCTGAATGATTGTGAGCATAGAGTCAGGAACTCCGAAAGCACGAAGAACAACCCACAGCCCAGGTCTACTGGTGGTATCATAGGCCTTGACCAGGTCAATAAAGCAGAGATGTAGGTCTTGTTGGAATTCCCTACAACTCTGCTGTAGCAGGACAGAAAATATGGCATCTGTGCAGGACCGCCCTTTCCTGAAACCGCATTGGGGCTCCGCAAACCTCTCCTCAGCGTGCCTAGCAAGGCGATGTTGAATAATTCTTGCCAGGACCTTTCCCGGCACACTGAGGAGTGAGATGCCCCTGTAGCTGTTACAGTCTGTGCGGTCCCCCTTCTTAAAGAGGGGGACCACCAGGGCATCCTTCCACTCCTGTGAAACCAGTCCAGTGGACCAGACTTTTATTATGATGTCATGTAGGGCAGTCTGTGCACAAACGCCACCCTCTCTCAGCATTTCGCTTCGGAGATCATCTTTGCCCGGTACCTTTCCTGGTCTCAGACTTCAGATCGCCCTCTGTACATCCTCAATAGATGGCACCTCAGTCAGCCACTCACAGGGGGTGACTTCTTCCAATATTTGAGGCACCGCAGCCTCAGCAGGGTCATCCCCACTTTGTGCCATGATGTTTTCCAGGCTGAGGGATTTCTCCTCCCCCAAGACCTCACAGAAATGCTCAGCAAATCTGTCAACCTGTTCCTGGGGGTCGGAGATTGGACCGCCATTCTTTCCCTTAATGATGGTAATAGGTGTGACGCTGCAGGTGTACATACACACACACACACGTGTACACACACACAGGTGTACAGACACACACGTACACACACAGTGTACACACACACAGGTACGTGTACACACACAGGTACGTGTACACACACACACGTACACACACAGTGTACACACACACAGGTACGTGTACACACACAGGTACGTGTACACACACACACGTACACACACACGTGTACACACACACAGGTGTACACACACACACGTACACACACAGTGTACACACACACAGGTACGTGTACACTCACAGGTACGTGTACACACACACACGTACACACACAGGTGTACACACACACAGGTGTACACACACAGGTGTACACACACACACAGGTACGTGTACACACACACACTTGTACACACACACACGTGTACACACACACACACACAGGTACACACACACAGGTGTACACACACAGGTGTACACACACACACAGGTGTACACACACACACAGGTGTACACACGCACACACGTGTACACACACACAGGTACGTGTACACACACACACAGGTACGTGTACACACACACACGTGTACACACACACATGTGTACACACACACACAGGTGTACACACACAGGTGTACACACACACACAGGTGTACACACGCACACACGTGTACACACACACAGGTGTACACACACACAGGTACGTGTACACACACACAGGTGTACACACACACAGGTGTACACACACACACAGGTACGTGTACACACACACATGTGTACACACACACAGGTGTACACACACACACAGGTACGTGTACACACACACAGGTGTACACACACACAGGTGTATACACACACACACAGGTACGTGTACACACACACAGGTGTATATGTAGTGGTGGTGTTGACGTGCGCCGACTGTGACAGTGATGGATCACGGGGCGGCACGGGGTGCGGGGTTGGGCACGCGTTGTGGGCGTGGTATGGACGCGCGCGCCGGGAGTGACAGATGACGGGGCGGCGCGGCGTGGGTGGTGAGGCACGCTGAGATGTGGGAAAACAGGATCGTAGCCAGCGCCCAGTGATTGGTCGAATAGGATGGGTGCTCGCAGCGACGTCCGCAGGTGGGGTATAAAGGGGGACGCGCGAGAGCACTCGAGGAGAGTTATCCAGTTGAAGATCGAAGACGGAGTTGAAGACCTAGTGCCCCGAGACCCCTAGTCCCGCCGTCCTTGTAGGGACCGGGGCCCTGTGTGGCTCGGAGGCGAGACTGTGGGTCCCGGGGTCCGACGCCCACGTGGGTCGGGCTGGGGACCCACAGTCAAGACGGACACCCCGGGCAGGGAGTGTCCAGAGTAGCTCAGTGGGCGTTAGTCGCCAGGGTAGCTAAGTGAGTATTGGTCAACCGAGTAGCTCAGTGGGCGTTAGTCGCCAGGGTAGCTAAGTGGGTGTTGGTCACCCGAGTAGCTTAGTGGGCGTTAGTCGCCGAGTAGCTAAGTGGGTGTTGGTCACCCGAGTAGCTCAGTGGGCGTTAGTCGCCAGGGTAGCTAAGTGGGTGTTGGTCACCCGAGTAGCTCAGTGGGCGTTAGTCGCCAGGGTAGCTAAGTGGGTGTTTGTCACCCGAGATACTAAGTGGGTGTTAGTCACCTGTGAACGAGTTTGGTGAAATAAAGAGTGTGCTACCCGTGAAGTCGTCTCCCGCCGAGTTACTACATTACAACTGGCGTCAGAAGTAAACCTGTCTTCAAGAAGAATGGACACGAGGAAGACTACCCGTACCCACGAGCGAGGTCGGGAAAACGACGGCGTACCGGGGACACCAACCTCGGGAGGAGAGGACGAGGAGTTGCCGCCGATGCAGCACTTCGCGGTGATGGCCGACGCCCCGCTCGCCTCCGACACCAGCCTCCAAGACGCACACTCCCGGTTGGCGGAGTTGCTACTCGCCGCCGCCGCTGTCTTGGCGGACATCTCCGTTCCGGCGAGCGAAAAAACGGCTGCGGGGTTGGTGGAGAAAGCGAGGTTGGAGGGATCCCGCCAAAAGGCGCTTTGCGCCAAAAGTCTTGAAGTTGCCGCCGTTTTTGAGGGGCCGCCATCGATTGGCGGGAAGCACGGACACCACGTGGCCGGAGACCTCCGCTCAGCGCAGCCCACGTCATCAGCGCGCGCCGGAGCTCTCCATTTTGCGCCTGACGACCGAGCCGACATTTTACACAACTACAGCGGAGCGCGGGAAAATCTCTCCGACGTCGACGACGATCGGGTCCTCCAGCAAAGATTGCCCGCGCTGTCGGCGTTCAAGGCGGATGGGGGCGACTGGGGAGCCTTCCAACGAAGGTTCCTCGCTCATCAGGAAATGTCGGGGTGGTCCGACACCACTGCCCTGCGTGCGTTGCCAGCGATGCTCGACGACGACGCGCTTGCAGCCTTCACATCTGCTGCAAGGTCGTCCCGCTCTACGCTCCAGGCCGCACTACACCTGATGGCGAAGGTGTTCGGGCCGCCCTCCACCTGTCGCCACCAGTTCTACGATCGGCGAAAGGTGGCTGGAGAAACGACGCTCGCCTATCGCACGGCGCTGCTCGCCTTGGCGGACGCAGCTTTTCCCCGCATGGACAAGGAGGGGAAGGACGCCATGGTGACGGAGCAGCTGCTGGCGTTGGCCCACGAGTTGGGGGTCCCCATCAATGTGGCGGACGAAATGGATATCTGCTCCCTGGCGATCGCCACGAGCATTCACGCGTACGAGGTCCTCAAGCGCAAGCCGGCGGTCGTCTGCAAATTGGCGGGGAACGCGGCACTGGCCGCCACGATCGCCGAACCTCAGCCAGCTGCGGATCAGGAGTAGGCCTTCGCTGCATCGCGTCCGGGGGAGTGGAGAACGGGAGGTCGTTCGCCCACACGTTCATCCCGCAAGCTGGAGCAACCGAAACCTACGACGTCCCTCGTCGTCTGCTACAACTGCGGCCTTCGGGGTCACGTCGCAGCCGGGTGCCGGGCCCCGCGTCAGCGCGCCACAGGACCACGTCGGGACGACGACCAGGCCCACAAGTCATCCCAACAAAACCCGGCAAGTCGCGGCACCTCACACGCTCGGTCCACATACACGGCACGTTCGGGTCGCCGCTTGGCGGTGGGGGGTTCGCGGCTGGGTGCCGGGGGTTCACTTCGGCGAGGGGGGTCCGTACACGGCCCGCAAGCAGTCGAATGGTCCGAATTGGCCCACAGGATAGTGGCTGCGTCGGCCGGGTCGTCCGTGGTAACGGGGTTTATTGACGGGGTTGAGGTCCGGGTGCTTGTGGACACGGGTGCGTCGGCCACTATCATTTCGGACCTTATTTATAACATTCTTCCCGTCCAAAGTAGACCCCTTCTGCCAGTGGACGTGCCATTTTATGCGGCGAATGGGGGATCCCTGGGGATCATCGGCCAGATTCGGGCGACTATTTGCATTGGTGACATCAAATTGGCGGGCCCTATTTTTGTATCATCATCGCTGGCCGTTCCCTGTTTGCTAGGTACGGACTTTTTGTCCAAAATGCCCATCAAAATTCTCATAGATCAGGCCTGCATTGAGCTTCCGTCGGGTCGGCGGGTTGCGTTCTTGACGAGCCCTACCAAAATACGCACGGTTTGTGCGACGGTGCAGGCGCTGGCAACTCAGACTGTACGGGTGCCCCCGGGATCGCAAATGTTGGTACCCCTTCGGTTGAGGAAACCACTCGGGGTGGGTGCGGAGACACAGGGAGTGCTGTTGGGGCCGTCTAACAGGGCCAGAAGGGGCCTCGACTTAGCGGTTGCTCAAACCATGGTGAGAGGGGACAGTGAGCCGTTCGTAATGGTCCTGAATACGGGGTCGCGGCCGGCCGTAATTGCGCAGGGAACGGTGCTGGCTCACGCCGTGCCGCTACCCGTTGAGGAACGGCTCGTGGCTCAAGCAGATTTCACTGTCGAGTCGCATCCTCCAAGTGATGAGGGGACAGAGTGGTTGGACTCGTTGTGTGCCGGTTCTGCTAACTTGTCCAAAGTGCAATTGGGAGCATTGAGGGGTTTGCTACTCGAGTTTGCTGACGTGTTCAGCAAACATAAGTACAATATCGGCTGCACGGACCTGTTGCGCCACCACATAGCTACAGGGGACGCGGCCCCTATTCGACAGAATCCCTTCCGGCTCAGCCCAGCCGAGAAGGAGCATGTGCAATCGGCGGTTAATGATATGTTGGCGACCGATATCATTTCGCCCTCTTCTAGTCCGTGGGGTGCTCCTATTGTCCTAGTTAAAAAACAGGACGGGTCCTTGCGGTTTTGTGTCAATTTCCGCCGCTTAAACAAAATCTCGATGGCGGATGCGTATCCGCTCCCCAGGATGGATGAGTCGCTGGATGCCTTGGCGGGAGCACAGTTTTTTTCCACTCTCGATCTGCTTTCCGGATTTTGGCAATTGCCACTCGATAACGAGTCTAAACCTAAAACCGCTTTCCGGACACCTGGTGGCCTATTTGAATTCAACCGTTTGCCCATGGGCTTACATTCCGCTCCCGCCACGTTCCAGAGACTCATGGAATTGGTTTTGTCGGGCCTCCAATGGGACACCTGTTTGATTTATCTCGACGATATCATCGTTTTCAGTCGGACTTTTGAGGAGCACCTCCAGCGACTGAGAGCGGTGTTCCTCAGGATGCGTTCCGCTAAGCTTAAATTTAAACCGGCTAAATGTTTTCTGCTTCGGGAATCGGTCAGGTATTTGGGCCATATCGTGAGTCGTTCAGGGATCTCGACAGACCCTGCTAAGACGCACTGCGTCAGCTCATGGCCAACGCCAACCTCGGTCACGGAGGTTCGCAGTTTTATTGGTTTCGCCTCCTATTACCGTCGTTTTGTCAAGCAGTTTGCCACCATAGCCAGGCCCCTGCACGCTTTGACGGCTAAGGGTGTGCGGTTTCACTGGGGGGCGGAAGAGGAGGCTGCGTTCTGCTCCCTTCGTGACGCCTTGGTGCAGGCTCCCCCCTTGTGTTACCCCGATTTCATACAACCGTTTTTGCTTGACACAGATGCCAGCAACACGGGTATCGGGGGGGTGCTCTCACAGGTGGTCGGGGGGGTTGAACGGGTGGTCGCCTACGGTAGTAGAGTTCTTTCCCCCGCCGAACAACGCTATTGCGTGACTCGCCGTGAATTGTTAGCGATTGTGTTTTTTACACAGCAATTCAGGCCGTATCTTTACGGCCGTCATTTTACGGTCCGTACGGACCATGCGGCTCTACAATACGCTATGCGCGTGGCACAGCCATCGGGCCAATTGTCCCGATGGTTGGAGGTCCTTCAGGACTACCAATTCACGACGATTTACCGCAAGGGATTGCGACACTCAAATGCGGACGCCTTGTCGCGGTTGCCACCGTGCACGGACTGCACATGTTTGCTGGGATCGGCGCGGTGCAAACCCCCGGTCGCCGACACCCCGGGAGTTGCGCTCGCCGCCACTGACACCCCGGGAGTCGACGCTCCCACGGGGAGGGATTCGCTGTTGTCGTTGCCCCTCATTGAGTGGGGCCGTCTCCAAATGTCCGACAGCTCCCTACTTACGCTACGTCGAAAAGTTGGCGCTCCCGAGGTAGGGGATGCGCGGGTCGGTTCCTGGGTGTGCAGACAGGGCCTTTTGATGAAGTGGGACAACATATCCCGGCGTCACGTGCTCGTTGTGCCTGTTGCTATGCGGGGTAGGGTCGTTCTGGCAGCTCATGAACGGCTCATGCATCTGGGTTTTCACAAAACGCTCGCCCTAATCCAGCGAGACTATTATTGGCCGGGGATGGGTAACGACGTGGCGAACATTCTTAAGGGATGCGTAGGGTGTGCCAAAAGAAAACCGCCACCATTGGCAGCTAATCCACCGCTGCCATCCATTCAAGTTTCGCGCACAAACGAATTGGTTGCGTTGGACATCTTGGGGCCCTTTCCTGCTACACCGAGGGGAAATAGGTTCCTGCTGGTTGGCGTAGAATACTTCACCCGATGGCCCATGGCATGGCCACTCGGCAACCAGTCGGCTGCAGCGGTGGCGGACGCCTTCGTCCAGGGTTATGTTTTGGACAAGGGCGCCCCCGAACGCTTGCTGGCGGATCAAGGAAAGAATTTTTCGAGCGTTTTGTTGCGCGAGGTGTGCGACCTGTTGGGTACAAAGAAAGTGCGTACTTCCCCCTACCACCCGCAGACTGACGGGATGGTTGAGCGTCTGAACAGGACGATTACGTCTATGCTGTGCCAACAGGTCTGCGACGATCAGGTTGATTGGGACTTACAGGTGCCGGGGGTACTCGCGGCCTATCGAATGGCCCCTCATGCGGCGACGGGGTTTTCCCCATTTTTTCTTATGTATGGGCGGGAGGCCGATCCGGCCATGGAAGTCCAACTGGGGATTTCCCAGCCACGTGCAAAATAAAAATTGGCAGACCACATCAAATTTAATATCGCCAAATTGACTGAAGCGCGGGAGGCGGCGAGGTTGAATTCGCGGTCTCGGCAAATCGCGAACGAGAGATTGCATGGGCGGAGGGTGCATACGCATGATTGGAAACCAGGCGATAAGGCCTGGCTGCATTGTCCACATGCACCGTTGGCTACGTCCCCCAAATTGTTGAGACCTTGGAGGGGACCGGTGGAAATTTTGCGGGTTGCACGACCCCAGAGTATACAGATTAAATGGGAAAAACGCCGTTGGTACGTGCACCCCTCCCGACTGAAGCCCTATGCGGCACCGTGTGACCCCGTTCTGTGCCGTAACGACCGGGCGTGTGATGTGACCGTCGACTTGGGGAGGGATGTGTCGCAGGCTGATCCTCACGTGTCTCCACCTGACCCACCCCCAGGTGCCTCGGGCTTGACGGCTGCTGACCGTCGGGAACCGGAACCCCGCGGCACGCACGGGTCCTCGATGCCTGGCCAATGTCTTCCTGAACTGCCGGCACCACCGGACGGTCAACCGCGTCTGGTGCCGTACGACGGACCGGCAAGGCGGACTCGGGCTAGGGCACAACAATTTTCATGAAGACATTTTTTTTTCGACACCGAGCTCGCCCGGTGTTCCCCTCTGCCGGGGTAATGTCCCGTTCTAGGGACGCTCGGAAAGAATGGGACGCTGCACGAGTCGAGAAAAAAAAAAAATACATTTATTTTTCTTTCTGCATACACATTGGTATTGTCACTCGCCGGATTGTATATATTGTTCTGTTGTCGTGGTGGCATTGGTTGATGGTTGCGGATGGTAGTGTTCGCGTTGTGTTGTGTTGTTACGTTAGTTGTTGTTCTTGTTGTTGTTGTTGTGTTACGGGGCACACAGGGGGGTTTGTATATTTTTATAGCAGTCGGGTCGGCTGCGAGCTATGTGGTAGGGGGTGATGTAGTGGTGGTGTTGACGTGCGCCGACTGTGACAGTGATGGATCACGGGGCGGCACGGGGTGCGGGGTTGGGCACGCGTTGTGGGCGTGGTATGGACGCGCGCGCCGGGAGTGACAGATGACGGGGCGGCGCGGCGTGGGTGGTGAGGCACGCTGAGATGTGGGAAAACAGGATCGTAGCCAGCGCCCAGTGATTGGTCGAATAGGATGGGTGCTCGCAGCGACGTCCGCAGGTGGGGTATAAAGGGGGACGCGCGAGAGCACTCGAGGAGAGTTATCCAGTTGAAGATCGAAGACGGAGTTGAAGACCTAGTGCCCCGAGACCCCTAGTCCCGCCGTCCTTGTAGGGACCGGGGCCCTGTGTGGCTCGGAGGCGAGACTGTGGGACCTGGGGTCCGACGCCCACGTGGGTCGGGCTGGGGACCCACAGTCAAGACGGACACCCCGGGCAGGGAGTGTCCAGAGTAGCTCAGTGGGCGTTAGTCGCCAGGGTAGCTAAGTGGGTGTTGGTCACCCGAGTAGCTTAGTGGGCGTTAGTCGCCGAGTAGCTAAGTGGGTGTTGGTCACCCGAGTAGCTCAGTGGGCGTTAGTCGCCAGGGTAGCTAAGTGGGTGTTTGTCACCCGAGATACTAAGTGGGTGTTAGTCACCTGTGAACGAGTTTGGTGAAATAAAGAGTGTGCTACCCGTGAAGTCGTCTCCCGCCGAGTTACTACATTACATATACACACACACACAGGTACGTGTACACACACACACGTGTACACACACACACGTGTACACACACACACACACACAGGTGTACACACACAGGTGTACACACACACACACAGGTGTACACACGCACACACGTGTACACACACACAGGTGTACACACACACACAGGTACGTGTACACACACATGTGTACACACACACACAGGTGTACACACACACAGGTGTATACACACACACACAGGTACGTGTACACACACACAGGTGTACACACACACAGGTGTATACACACACACACAGGTACGTGTACACACACACACAGGTGTACACACACACAGGTGTATACACACACACACAGGTACGTGTACACACACACACACACAGGTGTACACACACACAGGTGTACACACACACACAGGTACGTGTACACACACACATGTGTACACACACACAGGTACACACTCACCTGCGAGTCGCGTCGCGGCTGCGCGCTGCTGCTGCTGCTACTGCTGCTGCTGCTGCCGCTGCTACTACTGCCGCTGCTGCTGCTGCTGCTGCCCACGTGCAGAGTGGCGCGCGCTTTGTGCTCCTGGGCGCGCGCGCCGCTGCGGTCGCTGACTCGGCACTCGTAGAGGCCCGCGTCGCGCGGACCCACGTGGGCCAGCCGGAGCGTGTTGTTGATGTCACTGCCAATCACTCGCACCGTCTACACGGGGTGGGGACACGTGGTGGGGACACGTAGTGAGACGGGGGAGACACGGGGGAGACACTGGGGAGGCACGGGGAGACACGGGGGAGGCACGGGGAAACACGGGGGAGACACGGGGGAGACACGGGGAGACACGGGGGAGACACGGGGGAGACACGGGGGAGACACGGGGAGACACGGGGGAGACACGGGGGAGACACGGGGGAGACACGGGGAGACACGGGGGAGACACGGGGAGACACGGGGAGACACGGGGAGACACGGGGGAGGCACGGGGAGACACGGGGGAGGCACGGGGAGACACGGGGGAGGCATGGGGAGAAACGGGGGAGACACGGGGAGACACGGGGGAGGCACGGGGAGACACGGGGGAGACACGGGGAGACACGGGGGAGGCACGGGGAGACACGGGGAGACACGGGGAGACACGGGGGAGACGCGGGGAGACACGGGGGAGACACGGGGAGACACGGGGGAGGCACGGGGAGACACGGGGGAGGCACGGGGAGGCACGGGGAGACACGGGGGAGGCACGGGGAGACACGGGGGAGACACGGGGAGACACGGGGAGACACGGGGGAGGCACGGGGAGACACGGGGGAGGCACGGGGAGACACGGGGGAGGCACGGGGAGACACGGGGGAGGCACGGGAGACACGGGGAGGCACGGGGAGACACGGGAGAGGCACGGGGAGACACGGGGGAGGCACGGGGAGACACGGGGGAGACACGGGGAGACACGGGGAGACACGGGGGAGGCACGGGGAGACACGGGGGAGGCACGGGGAGACACGGGGGAGGCACGGGGAGACACGGGGGAGGCACGGGAGACACGGGGAGGCGCGGGGAGACACGGGGGAGACGCGGGGAGACACGGGGGAGACACGGGGAGACACGGGGGAGGCACGGGGAGACACGGGGGAGGCACGGGGAGACACGGGGGAGACACGGGGAGACACGGGGGAGGCACGGGGAGACACGGGGGAGGCACGGGGAGACACGGGGGAGACACGGGGAGACACGGGGGAGGCACGGGGAGACACGGGGAGACACGGGGGAGGCACGGGGAGACACGGGGGAGACACGGGGAGACACGGGGGAGGCACGGGGAGACACGGGGGAGGCACGGGGAGACACGGGGGAGGCACGGGGAGACACGGGGGAGGCACGGGGAGACACGGGGGAGGCACGGGGAGACACGGGGGAGGCACGGGAGACACGGGGAGACGCGGGGAGACACGGGGGAGACGCGGGGAGACACGGGGGAGACACGGGGAGACACGGGGGAGGCACGGGGAGACACGGGGGAGGCACGGGGAGACACGGGGGAGACACGGGGAGACACGGGGGAGGCACGGGGAGACACGGGGGAGGCACGGGGAGACACGGGGGAGACACGGGGAGACACGGGGGAGGCACGGGGAGACACGGGGGAGACACGGGGAGACACGGGGGAGGCACGGGGAGACACGGGGAGACACGGGGGAGGCACGGGGAGACACGGGGGAGGCATGGGGAGAAACGGGGGAGACACGGGGAGACACGGGGGAGACACGGGGGAGGCACGGGGAGACACGGGGGAGACACGGGGAGACACGGGGGAGGCACGGGGAGACACGGGGAGACACGGGGAGACACGGGGGAGACGCGGGGAGACACGGGGGAGACACGGGGAGACACGGGGGAGGCACGGGGAGACACGGGGGAGGCACGGGGAGACACGGGGGAGACACGGGGAGACACGGGGGAGGCACGGGGAGACACGGGGGAGGCACGGGGAGGCACGGGG
>NC_136337.1:3606080-3613580 GCF_964198595.1 Lampetra fluviatilis | reverse complement strand
ATCATCATCACCACCATCACCACCACCATCATCATCACCACCATCACCACCACCATCACCACCATCATCATCACCACCACCACCACCACCATCAACACCACCATCACCACCACCACCATCAACATCATCATCATCACCACCATCATCATCACCACCATCATCATCATCCCCACCACCATCACCACCATCATCATCATCACCACCACCACCATGAACACCATCATCATCATCACCACCACCACCATCACCACCACCATCATCATCACCACCATCACCACCACCATCACCACCATCATCATCACCACCACCACCATCAACACCACCATCACCACCACCACCACCATCAACATCATCATCATCACCACCATCATCATCACCACCACCATCATCATCATCATCCCCACCACCACCATCAACACCACCATCACCACCATCATCATCATCATCACCACCATCATCATCATCACCACCATCATCATCACCACTACCACCACCACCATCGGCACACAAGACCTCGGTTGGCATGGGTTGGCGGCTAAGCACTGTGCGGACAAGTCCCAGCACGCGTCAAACACACAGTGCCGGACGAAGCGAGTGCGGGGCCTGTAGCATATGATGTTATAAAGGGGCCCTAAATAAAAAAGTAAATATTAAAACACATACATTTTTACCTTGCACAGTAAAGCAATTGTATTTTTTCATTTGCTAAACAGCCAGATAATACGACGGATCGCTAACCTTAAACACCCGGTCGTTCTTCATAAAAGTCGAAGGCGGTATAGTACTATAGTGATAGAGCAAGTGCAGAATCACTGAACCGGAGTTGATAGCGTGAAAGCATTTAGCGCGGGGCGCCCTTGAAAGTGTGGCACCGCGTAGCATTTGAAGCTACTTGTGCCGCTAAGATAATCCGGCACCGCAAAACCCCCAAAGACTCAAGACGGGCAGGCAGAAGAGACGAACTTACGCTGATTTTCGTAGCCTCCACATGTTTTTCGACATCCGGAGGCGAAAAAAACCCGACAAAAAACAAACAAACAACAACAAGAGTTTCGATTTAAAGCTTTCGTGACTGCAGGGATTCATCTTCTTGGTTCTTTCGGTAAAGTCACGTAGAAAAAACATAATAAAAGATTATTATGTTTTATTTTTCGGTAAAGTCACGTAGAAGGGAAGTAATAAAATAATAAAAATAAAACAATAACATATTATTATGTTTTATTTTTATTATCAATAATACACTCACCTACACGCTCATTATTACTAATAAAAATAAAACATAATAAAATATTATTACGTTTTATTTTTATTATTTTATTACTTCCCTTCTACGTGACTTTACCGAAAAGAACCAAGAAGATGAAACAACAAGAGATGCCGAGTCAGACAGCGGGCGGTTTGCACTCTCCGATTTCACTCGAAGCCGCACGCGAATCAGACGCTCGCGGTTCGAATCCGACGGGACGCCCCGGTCACCGCTGCGGTGCGCGCTGTACACACTGTACACGCTGTACGCGCTGTACACACTGTACACACTGTACACACTGTACGCGCTGTACACGCTGTACGCGCTGTACGCGCTGTACACACTGTACACACTGTACGCGCTGTACACACTGTACGCGCTGTACGCGCTGTACACACTGTACGCGCTGTACGCGCTGTACACACTGTACGCGCTGTACACACTGTACACACTGTACGCGCTGTACGCGCTGTACACACTGTACGCGCTGTACGCGCTGTACACACTGTACGCGCTGTACACACTGTACGCGCTGTACACACTGTACGCGCTGTACACACTGTACGCGCTGTACACACTGTACGCGCTGTATGCGCTGTACACACTGTACACGCTGTACGCGCTGTACACACTGTACGCGCTGTACACACTGTACGCGCTGTACACACTGTACGCGCTGTACGCGCTGTACGCGCTGTACACACTGTACGCACTGTACGCGCTGTACACACTGTACGCGCTGTACGCGCTGTACACACTGTACGCGCTGTACGCGCTGTACACACTGTACGCGCTGTACGCGCTGTACACACTGTACGCGCTGTACGCGCTGTACACACTGTACGCGCTGTACGCGCTGTACACACTGTACACACTGTACGCGCTGTACACACTGTACGCGCTGTACGCGCTGTACGCACTGTACACACTGTACACACTGTACGCTTGTACGCGCTGTACGCGCTGTACACACTGTACGCGCTGTACGCGCTGTACACACTGTACGCGCTGTACACGCTGTACGCGCTGTATACACTGTACACACTGTACACACTGTACGCGCTGTACGCGCTGTACGCGCTGTACGCACTGTACGTGCTGTACGCGCTGTACACACTGTACACACTGTACGCGCTGTACGCGCTGTACGCGCTGTACGCACTGTACGTGCTGTACGCGCTGTATACACTGTACACACTGTACACACTGTACGCGCTGTACGCGCTGTACGCACTGTACGTGCTGTACGCGCTGTACACACTGTACGCGCTGTACACGCTGTACACACTGCACACACTGTACGCGCTGTACACACTGCACACACTGTACACACTGTACACGCTGTACGCACTGTACGCGCTGTACACACTGTACACACTGTACGCGCTGTACACACTGTACACACTGTACGCGCTGTACACGCTGTACACACTGTACGCACTGTACACGCTGTACGCACTGTACGCGATGTACACACTGTACGCACTGTACACGCTGTACGCACTGTACGCGCTGTACGCGCTGTACACACTGTACACACTGTACGCGCTGTACACACTGTACACACTGTACGCGCTGTACACGCTGTACACACTGTACACGCTGTACACGCTGTACACGCTGTACGCACTGTACGCGCTGTACGCGCTGTACACACTGTACACACTGTACGCGCTGTACACGCTGTACACACTGTACACACTGTACGCGCCGCACGAAAAGGCAAACGGCGTGCGGCCAAACCTCGCCACCACCTGCCGCCTCCTCCTCCTCCTCCCTGGAGGCCGGCAACACCGCCGAGTGGCCTGGGACGGACTCCGTCGATTCGGAGCGAAAGGCAGTGAGAGAAGGTGTGAGTGTGCAGGTGAGTGTGTAGGTGAGCGTGCAGGTGAGTGTGTAGGTGAGTGTGTAGGTGAGCGTGCAGGTGAGTGTGTAGGTGAGTGTGTAGGTGAGTGTGCAGGTGAGTGTGTAGGTGAGCGTGTAGGTGAGTGTGTAGGTGAGCGTGCAGGTGAGCGTGCAGGTGAGTGTGTAGGTGAGCGTGTAGGTGAGCGTGCAGGTGAGTGTGCAGGTGAGTGTGTAGGTGAGCGTGCAGGTGAGCGTGCAGGTGAGCGTAGAGGTGAGTGTACAGGTGAGTGTGTAGGTGAGTGTGTAGGTGAGCGTGCAGGTGAACGTGCAGGTGAACGTGCAGGTGAGTGTGTAGGTGAGTGTGCAGGTGAGTGTAGGTGAGTGTGTAGGTGAGTGCAGGTGAGTGTGTAGGTGAGTGTGTAGGTGAGCGTGCAGGTGAACGTGCAGGTGAACGTGCAGGTGAGTGTGTAGGTGAGTGTGCAGGTGAGTGTAGGTGAGTGTGTAGGTGAGTGCAGGTGAGCGTGCAGGTGAGTGTGTAGGTGAGTGCAGGTGAGTGTGTAGGTGAGTGTGCAGGTGAGGGTGCAGGTGATCGTGTAGGTGAGCGTGCAGTTGAGCGTGCAGGTGAGCGTGTAGGTGAGTGTGTAGGTGAGTGTACAGGTGAGTGTACAGGTGAGTGTACAGGTGAGTGTACAGGTAAGTGTGTAGGTTAGTGTGCAGGTGAGTGAGCAGGTGAGCGTACAGGTGAATGTGTAGGTGAATGTGTAGGTGAGTGTACAGGTGAGCGTGCAGGTGAGTGTGCAGGTGAGTGTGCAGGTGTGTAGGTGAATGTACAGGTGAGTGTGCATGTGAGCGAGCAGGTGAGCGAGCAGGTGAGCGTCCGTGCGAGCGTGCAGGTGAGCGTGCAGGTGAGCGTGCAGGTGAGCGTGCAGGTGAGCGTGTAGGTGAGTGTGTAGGTGAGTGTGCAGGTGAGCGTGCAGGTGAGTGTGCAGGTGAGCGTGCAGGTGAGTGTGCAGGTGAGCGAGCAGGTGAGTGTGCAGGTGAGTGTGCAGGTGAGCGTGCAGGTGAGCGAGCAGGTGAGCGTGCAGGTGAGCGTGCAGGTGAGTGTGCAGGTGAGCGAGCAGGTGAGTGTGCAGGTGAGCGTGCAGGTGAGTGTGCAGGTGAGCGAGCAGGTGAGTGTGCAGGTGAGCGTGCAGGTGAGCGTGCAGGTGAGCGAGCAGGTGAGTGTGCAGGTGAGCGTGCAGGTGAGCGAGCAGGTGAGTGTGCAGGTGAGCGTGCAGGTGAGTGTGCAGGTGAGCGAGCAGGTGAGTGTGCATGTGAGCGTGCAGGTGAGTGTGCAGGTGAGCGAGCAGGTGAGTGTGCAGGTGAGCGAGCAGGTGAGTGTGCAGGTGAGCGTGCAGGTGAGCGAGCAGGTGAGCGTGCAGGTGAGTGTGCAGGTGAGCGTGCAGGTGAGCGTGCAGGTGAGTGTGCAGGTGAGCGAGCAGGTGAGCGTGCAGGTGAGCGTGCAGGTGAGCGTGCAGGTGAGCGTGCAGGTGAGCGTGCATGTGAGTGTGCAGGTGAGCGTGCAGGTGAGCGTGCATGCGAGCGTGCAGGTGAGCGTGCAGGTGAGCGTGCAGGTGAGCGTGCAGGTGAGCGTGCAGGTGAGCGAGCAGGTGAGTGTGCAGGTGAGCGTGCAGGTGAGTATACAGGTGAGTGTGCAGGTGAGTGTACAGGTGAGTGTACAGGTGAGTGTGCAGGTGAGTGTACAGGTGAGTGTACAGGTGAGTGTGCAGGTGAGTGTACAGGTGAGTGTACAGGTGAGTGTGCAGGTGAGTATACAGGTGAGTGTGCAGGTGAGTGTACAGGTGAGTGTACAGGTGAGTGTACAGGTGAGTGTGCAGGTGAGTATACAGGTGAGTGTGCAGGTGAGTGTACAGGTGAGTGTACAGGTGAGTGTGCAGGTGAGTGTACAGGTGAGTGTACAGGTGAGTATACAGGTGAGCGAGCGTGCGAAAGCGCCACCTGCAGGCGAGTGGACGTGTGGGGCCCGCGGGAGGGGGGCCCCCCCCCCACCGCCGCCCCCGGGCCCCCCACTCGGGGGTCCCGCGGCGTCCCGGAAGTGCCACCACTGCATCTCGATGGAGCCCCCCGAGGCGGCCGCGTGGGCCCGGTACTCGCACGACAGGAACACGTCGCGGCCCTCGGTGGCGGACACGTCCCGGGGCAGAGTCGTGAAGTACGCTGGGAGGGGGGTGGGTGGGGGGTGCGGGGGGAGAGGTGGGTGGAGTCACGGGGGGGGTGGGAGGGGGGGAGACGCGGGGGGGTGGAGTCACGGGGAGAGAGGGTGGGAGGGGGGGAGACGCGGGGTGGGTGGGGGGTGCGGGGGGAGAGGTGGGTGGAGTCACGGGGGGGGTGGGAGGGGGGGAGACGCGGGGGGGGGTGGGGGGTGGGGTTGGGGGGGGTGGAGTCACGGGGGGTGGGGGGTGGGGTGGAGAGGTGGGTGGAGTCACGGGGGGGGTGGGAGGGGGGGAGACGCGGGGTGGGTGGGGGGTGGGGTTGGGGGGGGTGGAGTCACGGGGGGTGGGGGGTGGGGTGGAGAGGTGGGTGGAGTCACGGGGGGGGTGGGAGGGGGGGAGACGCGGGGGGGTGGGGGGTGGGGTTGGGGGGGGTGGAGTCACGGGGGGTGGGGGGTGGGGGGGAGAGGTGGGTGGAGTCACGGGGGGGGTGGGAGGGGGGGAGACGCGGGGGGGTGGGGGGTGGGGTTGGGGGGGGTGGAGTCACGGGGGGTGGGGGGTGGGGGGGAGAGGTGGGTGGAGTCACGGGGGGGGGTGGGAGGGGGGGAGACGCGGGGGGGGTGGGGGGTGGGTGGGTGGGGGGTGCGGGGGGAGAGGTGGGTGGAGTCACGGGGGGGGTGGGAGGGGGGGGGAGACGCGGGGGGGTGGGGGGTGGGGGGGGTGGAGTCACGGGGGGTGGGGGGAGGGGGGGGAGAGGTGGGTGGAGTCACGGGGGGGGTGGGAGGGGGGGAGACGCGGGGGGGTGGAGTCACGGGGAGAGAGGGTGGGAGGGGGGGGAGACGCGGGGGGGTGGGGGGTGGTGGGGGTTGGGGGGGGTGGAGTCACGGGGGGTGGAGGGTGGGGGGGGAGAGGTGGGTGGAGTCACGGGGGGGGGGGGGCAGTGGTATTAGCTGCCGAGTACGCAGGCGGTTGAACAGCGCCACTCAGGCTGGAGTTTCCACCTCTGGATTGCAATAAACACCGGGACACTACAACAACAACAACAACACTGTAACACTGTCTATAGTCTATACGGTGGTATAACGGCGCTTTTTTAGCGCTGATTCAATTGGCGCTCCCTTCTCCAGGATCAGCATCAGCGCATCTTGAGTGCTCAGTGAGTTCTGCCTGGCACACACGGTCATTAAGGTTTCGGAGGCTGACGTTTGGCAACTCGAACCTTCAGCTCCTTCCACAGATTTGCTATGGGATTAAGGTCTGGAGACTGGCTAGGCCACTTCAGGACCTTAATGTGCTTCTTCTTGAGCCACTCCTTTGTTGCCTTGGAGAAGATCTGCAAAGAGGAGTGGGACAAAATCCCTCCTGAGATGTGTGCAAAGCTGGTGGCCAACTACAATAAACGTCTGACCTCTGTGATTGCCAACAAGGTTATTGCCACCAAGTACTAAGTCATGTTTTGCAGAGGGGGTCAAATACTTATTTCCCTCATTAAAATGCAAATCAATTCATAACATTTTTGACATGCGTTTTTCTGGATTTTGTTGTTGTTATTCTGTCTCTCGCTGTTCAAATAAACCTGCCATTAAAATTATAGACTGATCATTTCTTTGTCAGTGGGCAAACGTACAAAATCAGCAGGGGATCAAATACTTTTTTCCCTCACTGTATACTAAACTATACACTACACTATACACTACACTATACACTAGTATACACTACACTATACACTACACTATACACTACACTATACACTATTATGCGCTACACTATACACTACACTATACACTACACTATACACTACTATACACTACACTATGCACTACACTATACACTACACTATACACTATTATGCGCTACACTATACACTACATTATACACTATTATACACTACACTACACTATACACTAGACTATACACTACTATACACTACATTATACACTACTATAGACTACACTATACACTACTATACACTACACTATACACTAGACTATACACTACACTATACACTACTATACACTACTATACACTAAACTACACACTAGACTATAAACTACACTATACACTACTATACACTACACTATACACTACACTATACACTACTATAAACTACACTATACACTACTTTACACTACACTATACACTACTATACACTATACTATAAACTACACTATACACTACTTTACACTACACTATACACTA
>NC_136337.1:3581080-3593580 GCF_964198595.1 Lampetra fluviatilis | reverse complement strand
TGTTGGTGGTGGTTGTATTAATTTGAGGTGGTGGTGGTTGTTTTAAGGTTGTTGGTGGTGGTGGTATTAATGTTGTTGGTGGTGGTTGTATTAAGGTTGTTGGTGGTGGTTGTATTAATGTTGTTGGTGGTGGTTGTATTAATGTTGTTGGTGGTGGTTGTATTAAGGTTGTTGGTGGTGGTTGTATTAATGTTGTTGGTGGTGGTTGTATTAAGGTTGTTGGTGGTGGTTGTATTAATGTTGTTGGTGGTGGTTGTATTAATGTTGTTGGTGGTGGTTGTATTAAGGTTGTTGGTGGTGGTTGTATTAAGGTTGTTGGTGGTGGTGGTATTAATGTTGTTGGTGGTGGTTGTATTAATGTTGTTGGTGGTGGTTGTATTAAGGTTGTTGGTGGTGGTTGTATTAAGGTTGTTGGTGGTGGTTGTATTAATGTTGTTGGTGGTGGTTGTATTAAGGTTGTTGGTGGTGGTGGTATTAAGGTTGTTGGTGGTGGTTGTATTAATGTTGTTGGTGGTGGTTGTATTAAGGTTGTTGGTGGTGGTGGTATTAATGTTGTTGGTGGTGGTTGTATTAAGGTTGTTGGTGGTGGTTGTATTAAGGTTGTTGGTGGTGGTTGTATTAATGTTGTTGGTGGTGGTTGTATTAAGGTTGTTGGTGGTGGTTGTATTAATGTTGTTGGTGGTGGTGGTATTAATGTTGTTGGTGGTGGTTGTATTAATGTTGTTGGTGGTGGTTGTATTAAGGTTGTTGGTGGTGGTTGTATTAATGTTGTTGGTGGTGGTGGTATTAAGGTTGTTGGTGGTGGTTGTATTAATGTTGTTGGTGGTGGTTGTATTAATGTTGTTGGTGGTGGTGGTATTAATGTTGTTGGTGGTGGTTGTATTAAGGTTGTTGGTGGTGGTTGTATTAATGTTGTTGGTGGTGGTGGTATTAATGTTGTTGGTGGTGGTTGTATTAAGGTTGTTGGTGGTGGTGGTATTAATGTTGTTGGTGGTGGTGGTATTAATGTTGTTGGTGGTGGTTGTATTAAGGTTGGTGGTGGTGGTTGTATTAATGTTGTTGGTGGTGGTTGTATTAATGTTGTTGGTGGTGGTTGTATTAAGGTTGTTGGTGGTGGTTGTATTAATGTTGTTGGTGGTGGTTGTATTAAGGTTGTTGGTGGTGGTTGTATTAATGTTGTTGGTGGTGGTTGTATTAATGTTGTTGGTGGTGGTTGTATTAAGGTTGTTGGTGGTGGTTGTATTAAGGTTGTTGGTGGTGGTTGTATTAATGTTGTTGGTGGTGGTTGTATTAATGTTGTTGGTGGTGGTTGTATTAAGGTTGTTGGTGGTGGTTGTATTAATGTTGTTGGTGGTGGTTGTATTAATGTTGTTGGTGGTGGTTGTATTAAGGTTGTTGGTGGTGGTTGTATTAAGGTTGTTGGTGGTGGTTGTATTAATGTTGGTGGTGGTGGTTGTATTAATGTTGTTGGTGGTGGTTGTATTAATGTTGTTGGTGGTGGTTGTATTAAGGTTGTTGGTGGTGGTTGTATTAATGTTGTTGGTGGTGGTTGTATTAATGTTGTTGGTGGTGGTTGTATTAAGGTTGTTGGTGGTGGTTGTATTAATGTTGTTGGTGGTGGTTGTATTAATGTTGTTGGTGGTGGTTGTATTAATGTTGTTGGTGGTGGTTGTATTAATGTTGTTGGTGGTGGTTGTATTAAGGTTGTTGGTGGTGGTTGTATTAATGTTGTTGGTGGTGGTTGTATTAAGGTTGTTGGTGGTGGTTGTATTAATGTTGTTGGTGGTGGTTGTATTAAGGTTGTTGGTGGTGGTTGTATTAATGTTGTTGGTGGTGGTTGTATTAAGGTTGTTGGTGGTGGTTGTATTAATGTTGTTGGTGGTGGTTGTATTAAGGTTGTTGGTGGTGGTTGTATTAATGTTGTTGGTGGTGGTTGTATTAATGTTGTTGGTGGTGGTTGTATTAATGTTGTTGGTGGTGGTGGTATTAATGTTGGCGACCGTGCTGATGGCAGTGATGATGATCGTGGCACTATATTGTGGTCGTGGGGGGTTTCGATGCTGACGATGATGGTGACAGAGCGATGGTAGTGATGGTGGTGGCGGTGGTGGATGTGGTGGTGGTGCGGTGTGCAGTAAACATCGCCGCCGGGGAGACAAAGGCGGTCGGGCGTGGTGCTGGCCACCCACCCCCTCGTGTGCCGTGCTGCTGCTTGCTAACAGCACTTGCCCCAGCAGTCTGTTACAGGCTACACGGGGGACCTTTGTCTTTGGTAGTCATGGGGATGAGCTACTTCGTTGAACGATCGTTCGTGGCCGGGAAGCTTCTGAAAAAAATTAGTTTATAATAATCAGGGCGCCACGGAGGTGAGATGTTGACTACCTCGCCTGGTGTGCAGGAGGTCGTGGGTTCGATCTCGACCCTGACGCCTGCTGCTGTGTATTTGGAGTTTGCGTGTCTCTCTCTCTCTCATCATCACGGTGGCTAGGAGATGTTAACTACCTCGCCTGGTGTGCAGGAGGTCGTGGGTTCGATCCCGACCCTGACGCCTGCTGCTGTGTATTTGGAGTTTGCGTGTCTCTCTCTCTCTCATCATCACGGTGGCTAGGAGATGTTGACTACCTCGCCTGGTGTGCAGGAGGTCGTGGGTTCGATCTCGACCCTGACGCCTGCTGCTGTGTATTTGGAGTTTGCGTGTCTCTCTCTCATCATCATCATCACGGTGGCTAGGAGATGTTGACTACCTCGCCTGGTGTGCAGGAGGTCGTGGGTTCGATCCTGACCCTGACGCCTGCTGCTGTGTATTTGGAGTTTGCGTGTCTCTCTCTCTGCTCGTGGTCGCGTGGATTTGTCTCTGGGTCCTCCGGTTTTTACCTCCACGTTTAGAAATCAACGTCACACACTTGCAGTACGTATTTTGGCCGCTGCTAGACAATTCCAAGTGTGGATGATGATGATGATAAAGCCACTTTCGCCGAGCTATCATTTGCGATGGCTACGTCGCTTCTGAAGAAAGAGCCGCACATATCCGCAGTGTCGCTCGCCACTTCCACGAAATCCGTCCACCCCGTGGCCTTTCTCAAGTGCATGATCATCACGATCGCCCGCTGCCTCGCGCAACGAGCGCGTGGAACTCATCCTCGCAGTCGCGTCCGTGAGGCAAAGATGTTGAAACATCCTGCTTCGTAACAAACAAACTATAGACACACACACGCACTACAGACACACACACTACAGACACACACTACAGACACACACTACAGACACACACTACAGACACACACACACTAGAGACACACACACTACAGACACACTACAGACACACACACACTACAGACACACACACACTACAGACACACACACACTACAGACACACACACTACAGACACACACTACAGACACACACACACTAGAGACACACACTACAGACACACACTACAGACACACACACACACTATAGACACACACACTACAGACACACACTACAGACACACACTACAGACACACACTACAGACACACACACTACAGACACACTACAGACACACACTACAGACACACACACTACAGACACACACACTACAGACACACACTACAGACACACACACAGTACAGACACACACACACTACAGACACACACACTACAGACACACACTACAGACACACACACACTACAGACACACACACACTACAGACACACACACACTAGAGACACACACACTACAGACACACACACTACAGACACACACACACTAGAGACACACACTACAGACACACACACACTACAGACACACACACACTACAGACACACACTACAGACACACACACTACAGACACACACACTACAGACACACACTACAGACACACACACACTACAGACACACACACACTACAGACACACACACACCACAGACACACACACTACAGACACACTACAGACACACACTACAGACACACACACTACAGACACACACACTACAGACACACACTACAGACACACACACACTACAGACACACACACACTAGAGACACACACACTACAGACACACACTACAGACACACACACTACAGACACACACTACAGACACACACACACTACACACACACACTACAGACACACACTACAGACACACACTACAGACACACACACACTACAGACACACACACACTACAGACACACACTAGAGACACACACACTACAGACACACACACTACAGACACACACACACTAGAGACACACACTACAGACACACACACACTACAGACACACACACACTACAGACAGACACACACTACAGACACACACTACAGACACACACACTAGAGACACACACACACACTACAGACACACACACTCACACACACTATAGACACACATCCCCCCCAATATTCAAAATATCCCACCAAATATATTGCTTTAAAATAAATTTCTGTTTCTATGATTGTGGTTATGGTTGTACTTTATTAATCCCTAATCTCTGTCATTACATATGAAGTATTGGAAAATGACGGCAGGAAACTCCTTGACGGGAACACACCTCTTCCACCAAATCTTGACTTGTAACAATACAACGCGTGGCCTCTCTTCTTCACAATGCGGTCACCATACAGTGGTACAACTCGTGACCTCTTCTCTCCGCCTTACGCTTCTCTTGACTCTCTTAGATTCTGTGCTGCTGGCTCTCTGTGCCTCGTGTAGACTCCGTGCCTCGGCTACCCTCTTCTCTCGTCTCGTGTAGACTCTGCGCCTCTGCTACACTCTCCACTCGCCTCGTGTAGACTTTGCATCTCTCTCTGGCTACACCGTATGCATACTCGGCTCGTGTAGACCTTTCTCTCTCTCTGGCTACACCGTATGCATACTCGGCTCGTGTAGACCGTTCTCTCTCTCTGGCTACACCGTATGCATACTCGGCTCGTGTAGACCTTTCTCTCTCTCTGGCTACACCGTATGCATACTCGGCTCGTGTAGACCGTTCTCTCTCTCTGGCTACACACTATACATTACTCAGCTCGTGTAGACCGTTCTCTCTCTCTGGCTACACACTATACATTACTCAGCTCGTGTAGACTGTTCTCTCTCTCTGGCTACACACTATTCAATACTCAGCTCGTGTAGACCGTTCTCTCTCTCTGGCTACACACTTATACCTTACTCTCCTCTACTCTCCATTACTCTCCTCTCCGGGCTCTATCTCTGCACCTTCGTCTTCATTCTTAGATGGTTCCACTTCTGCCCCCTGCTCCTCTGTGCATCACCTTATATACCTCTTCTTCCCGGGAGACGGAGCGGATGCGGACCTCAACGTCGGCACCGCTCCTCAGTTACCCAATCCACACGCGCTATCCCCACGATCCGGTTCCGCTCAGCGCGTGTTTCCACTCCCCGACCAATCACACCGCGCTGCTACCCGATCACTCCCTCTGGGCGCGTCACCGGCACACAGCCAATCAGCAGCACTACCCCCACCCGCGCACTGACGCCTGCTCCTCCCCGTCAGCGCGCGTCACCACACACACACACACACGTACATACGCGCTGGCACACGACATATACACCCAGCGCGTATCACCACTACACATACAATGAAACAGAGCAATGTAATACAATACACTGCTAGACATTATTGTAAAACATAAATAAAAAGTCCATCCTGTGTGTTAGTGAATTTGTTTTTAATTTTAGGCAGGAAATGGCAGGTAATGAGTTTTCCAATTTTGATTTTTTTTGTTCCTTGGGGTGGGGGGGGGGAGGGACCCCCAGACCCCCTGGAAAATTTGGTCCCCCCCAATATTGACTCCATGGCTAGGGCCTTGCTACAGACACACACACACTACCGACACACACACGCACCCATACACACACACACCCGCACACACACACACCCACACACGCACACACGCACCCACACACCCACCCACCCACCCACGCACAGACGCACCCACACACGCACCCACACACACCCACGCACACACCCACGCTCACACCCACACACACACACCCACACACACCCACACACACCCACACACGCACCCACGCACACACCCACACGCACACACACACCCACACACTAGCACACCCACGAACCCACACAAACACACCCACACACACACACACACCCACACACACCCACGAACCCACACACCCACACCCACGCCCCCACCCACACACCCACACACACACGCGCACACATCCACCCACACACACACCCACGCCCCCACCCACGCTCCCACACACACCCACACACACCCACGCACACACCCACACAAACACACCCACCCACACACCCACACACCCACCCACGCTCCCACACACACACCCACGCTCCCACACACACACACCCACACACACCCACACACAGACACCCACGCACCCACCCACGCTCCCACACACACACACCCACACACACCCACACACACACACACCCACACACACCCACACACACACACACCCACACACACCCACACACACACACACACCCACGCACCCACCCACCCACACACCCACGCACCTGTAACAGACTGAGACTCTCCGTAATTCTTTCCCATTGTCCCGTGACCCGTGCTACGATGGTTCAATGTCAGAACGTATTCAAGCGCTCGCCCACCTCCATTCTGAATCATTTGTTTGCAACGGAAGTAATTTTGATTCATTTCCAATGTCATGTCATTGCAGGATGCTTCACTTTTGTTGTTGTTATTGTTGTTGTTACGCCAATTGGGGTGCCTCATTGCACTTTGCAAGCGGGTTAGAGAATCACACGGGACGCGCTTTGCCATCAAAGGCTCCAACAAAGCGAGCTGCAAGCGACAGAGATGTGGCGATTGTTGGCGCCTTGAACACCAAGCAAGGCATTTGCGTAAATATGTAAATGTGTCGTTAAACCCGCCACCACCCGGCACAGCCAACTAGTCACGGACCCACACACACACACGCACGCACCCACACACACGCACACACACACACCCAAACACCCACCCACATACACACCCACCCACCCACACCCACCCACACACACCCACGCACCGACACACACACCCACCCACACACACCCACACACTAGCACACCCACGCACCGACACACACACACACAAGGCATTTGCATTTGTGTAAATATCTAAATGTGTCGTTAAACCCGCCACCACCCGGCACAGCCAGCTAGTCAAGGGTTTGTCACGTGTTTGTGTGTTACCCTTTCTGCAAATTGCCAGAAATGGGAAAACCTATTTCATATTTTTCATACTTTGATACGGGGCAAAAACGGTCCCATAATAGATAGAGAGAGAAAGATTCAACACGTATTATTTTTCGATTTAAAGCTTTCGTGACTGCAGGGATTCATCTTCTTGGTTCTTTCGGTAAAGTCACGTAGACGGGAAATAATATTATTATATTATTATATTTTGTTATTATATTATTTAATAATGTTGAATTTTTATTAACTTATTATTTTCCTTCTACGTGACTTTACCGAAAGAACCAAGAAGATCAACACGTAGTAGGTATACTCTAAAGTCACGTAGGTAAAAACATTTAAATTAATAAAAGTAAAATAAAAATAAAATAAAAATCACGACGTTTCGGAAGCAACACAAGCTTCCGTCGTCAGGTGGAACAGTCACAGCACGATAGCTGTATCAAGTACTTAAAGGGTTCTGTCACGTTTAAAAACAAAACTTACCGATTTGTAAATACATGCGCACTCACCGGTTTGCGCGTTGAAGAACAAAACCCCGCGGCGTTTACGCTTCGAGTGAAACTTGACGATGAACACGTGGATTTACCAGTTCCATCGGGCGATCAGTCGGAATTGTGAATAAGTCCTCATGTGTCTCCGTCTGTAATAGAGAGGAGGGGGGGGCGGGTAAAGGTGATCTCTCTCTCATCACTCTGAGCCTATCAGGTTGTGAAGACAGGAGGGGTAGGGGGGTGGTGGTTAATGCAGTCGTACACGTTACAATGGATCGTGTTCATCTGAGAATAGGCAGTACCCTTCTTATTCTTCTTGGTTCTTTCGGTAACGTCACGTAGAAGGGAAATAATTAAATAATAAAAATAAAACATAATAAAATTATTCTCACGACGTCGTGAGAATTATTTTGAGAAATAAAACATAATAAAATAATTCTCACGACCTCGTGAGAATTATTTTATTATGTTTTATTTTTATTATTTTATTATTTCCCTTCTACGTGACTTTACCGAAAGAACCAAGAAGATGAATCCCTGCAGCCACGAAAGCTTCAAATCGAGGCAGTACCCTGTTTATTGGTTGGGTTATTCGCAGGCGATCAACTTGGAGCGGAATTATTTTATGGTTAGCATGTTGTTAGCATGTTGTTAGCATGTTGTCCCAACTCGCACCTCCAATAGGCACGACCGGACATCACACGTATGCTAGCACCTACATTACGATGATCTGAGAATATGCACAGAATACGCAGTACAGGCTCTCCTCTACTTACGAACGAGTTAGGTTTCAGAGGTCTGTTCGTAAGTCGATTTGTTAGTAAGTCAAACTTTACTCGTGTCGATTCCAAACGTGTTGTACGGCATGTACACTAAACACGGGGAATGGCTGTGAAAGTGGCATAATCTCCTGCAGATGTAGATGTCACTGGTTCTTCACGTTCTGCTGATGTAGATGCCACTGGTTCTTCACGTTCTGTAGATGTAGATGCCACTGGTTCTTCACGTTCTGCAGATGTAGATGCCACTGGTTCTTCACGTTCTGCAGATGTAGATGCCACTGGTTCTTCACGTTCTGCAGATGTAGATGCCACTGGTTCTTCACGTTCTGTAGATGTAGATGCCACTGGTTCTTCGCGTTCTGCAGATGTCCATGCCACTGGTTCTTCACGTTCTACAGATGTAGATGCCACTGGTTCTTCACGTTCTGCAGATGTAGATGCCACTGGTTCTTCATGTTCTACAGATGTAGATGCCACTGGTTCTTCACGTTCTGCAGATGTAGATGCCACTGGTTCTTCACGTTCTGCAGATGTAGATGCCACTGGTTCTTCATGTTCTGCAGATGTAGATGCCACTGGTTCTTCACGTTCTGCAGATGTAGATGCCACTGGTTCTTCACGTTCTACAGATGTAGATGCCACTGGTTCTTCGCGTTCTGCAGATGTCCATGCCACTGGTTCTTCACGTTCTACAGATGTAGATGCCACTGGTTCTTCACGTTCTGCAGATGTAGATGCCACTGGTTCTTCATGTTCTACAGATGTAGATGCCACTGGTTCTTCATGTTCTACAGATGTAGATGCCACTGGTTCTTCGCGTTCTGCAGATGTAGATGCCACTGGTTCTTCACGTTCTGCAGATGTAGATGCCACTGGTTCTTCACGTTCTGCAGATGTAGATGCCGCTAGTTCTTCACGTTCTGTAGATGCCACTGGTTCTTCAGGTTATGCAGATGTAGATGCCACTGGTTCTTCACGTTCTGCAGATGTAGATGCCACTGGTTCTTCACGTTCTGCAGATGTAGATGCCACTGGTTCTTCACGTTCTGCAGATGTAGATGCCACTGGTTCTTCACGTTCTGTAGATGTAGATGCCGCTGGTTCTTCACGTTCTGCAGATGTAGATGCCACTGGTTCTTCACGTTCTGCAAATGTAGATGCCACTGGTTCTTCACGTTCTGCAGATGTAGATGCCACTGGTTCTTCACGTTCTGCAGATGTAGATGCCACTGGTTCTTCACGTTCTGCAGATGTAGATGCCACTGGTTCTTCACGTTCTGCAGATGTAGATGCCACTGGTTCTTCACGTTCTGCAGATGTAGATGCAACTGGTTCTTCACGTTCTGCAGATGTAGATGCCACTGGTTCTTCACGTTCTGCAGATGTAGATGCAACTGGTTCTTCACGTTCTGCAGATGTAGATGCCACTGGTTCTTCACGTTCTGCAGATGTAGATGCCACTGGTTCTTCACGTTCTGCAGATGTAGATGCCACTGGTTCTTCACGTTCTGCAGATGTAGATGCCACTGGTTCTTCACGTTCTGCAGATGTAGATGCCACTGGTTCTTCACGTTCTGCAGATGTAGATGCCACTGGTTCTTCACGTTCTGCAGATGTAGATGCCACTGGTTCTTCACGTTCTGCAGATGTAGATGCCACCACCGCCATCTATTGCGCGGTGGTTGAACTTACGACTCTCGGTCCGAACAGGCGACTGGGCGTACGGACGGGTTTGTTCGTATCTCTGAAAGTGCGTAAGTCGAATGTTCGTAAGTAGAGGAGTAAACTAGTTAATCGACAAACGGTGGAGTGATTTAATGCAAATCTCTTCACCGGGTTACAACATTCAGTTTCTCATCAGTAGCAGCAACAGCAGAGTTAGGCTGTCATACCTTATCAGTGCCCGACCTTATTACAGACAAATTCAGACCTTATTGGTCAACACGCGCCGCTTATACATCTCAACGTTCATCCTACAAAGTCCCATCACAAGCGAGAAACACAAACACAGATAGACACACACTTCTTTGCCCGTATTGAAACGGCTGTTACGCCGTGTGGACCTGAAAACTCAATTTCCCATTACAATAATACAGGATAAAGCGTATGGGTTGACACGGCTATACACTACACTCCTATACACTACACTATACACTACACTATACACTACACACTATACACTACACTATACACTACACTATACACTACATTATACACTACACTACCATACACTACACTATACACTACACAATACACTACACTATACACTACACTATACACTACACTATACATTACACTGTCATACACTACACTATACACTACACTATCATACACTCCACTATACACTACTATACACTACACACTACACATGACACTATACACTATACCAGGGGTCGGCAACCTGCGGCTCCGGAGCCGCATGCGGCTCTTTTGAACCTTGACCGCGGCTCCGGGGCGGATGCTAGCGAGGGGAGGAGGCGCACTGTGACACCTGCTCTGGCGTTGCCGCTGCTGACAGGTCGCCGCTCCGCTCCACACTGCCCGCCCGGTGACAGGCAATAACGTTGCCGTTGCTTTGTCACATGTTTGGAAGAAGTAAAAACCTTCCTGGGCAGCAAAGAGCTCACCTTTGCTGAGCTGGAACAGCCAGAGTGGCTGGAAAAATTACATTTTATGGTAGACATGACAGCACATCTAAACACGCTAAATACAACCCTTCAGGGGAAAGGAGGCACAGCCCTGCACATGCTGGAGGAGGTTTTGGCATTCGAGCGCAAGTTGACAGTGTTTGTCAAAGATTTACAGAGAGGTACACTGTCTCACTTTCCCTCTTTGAGAGAGTTCAAACAAAGTCATGATACGATAAATTTGGAATATTTCAAGTCTGCAATCACCACAATTCAAAGTTCGTTTGGGAAACGATTCTGTGAGTTCAGAGAGGAAAAAACGACATTATCCTTCCCTGTCACTCCCCTGGCGATCGATCCATCCCTATTGAATATGACTGCATTTGCAGGTGTAAGTCAACCTGATCTTGAGATGGAACTGGCCGATATAGCCGACAAAGATATATGGGTGTCCAAGTTCAAATGCTTGACCGCTACTCTTGAGGATGTTGCCCGTCAGAAGGCCATTCTGGCTCAGAATCATAAATGGAGTGATATTGAAAACCTTCCCAAACAGGACAAACTTGTATTCGAAACATGGAATGCCATCCCCAACACTTATATAAACATGAAAAAGTATGCATTTGGAGTCCTGTCGATCTTCGGCTCCACATATGTATGTGAGCAGGTCTTCTCCAACATGAACTATATTAAAAACAAACATCGATCACGCCTCACAGATGACAGCTTGCAAGCCTGTGTGAAAATGAAGGTGACGTCTTACAGCCCTGATGTGCAGACACTGTGCACAGGTTCAGGAGCAAAAATCCCATTAACCAGGTAATTTAGCTATTAATTTGCAAAAATATATTTTACATTGTTAAGTGAAAAAGTCCTTTTTTTATTCAGATTGACAGCTGACTGCACGATCCTGTATATAGCAATAAGGTAAGAAACAATATATGCAGTGTTATATTTGTTTTAAATGTTGCAATGGTTTTGCGGCTCCCAGTTTATTTTTTCCTTCGGAAACGGGTCCAAGTGGCTCTTTATGTCTTAAAGGTTGCAGACCCCTGCACTAGACTATACACTACACTATACACTACTATACACTACTATACACTAAACTACACACTAGACTATAAACTACACTATACACTACTATACACTACACTATACACTACACTATACACTACTATAAACTACACTATACACTACTTTACACTACACTATACACTACTATACACTAGACTATAAACTACACTATACACTACTATACACTATACTATAAACTACACTATACACTACTTTACACTACACTATACACTACTATACACTACACTATACACTACACTATACACTACTATACACTACACTATACACTACTTTACACTACACTATACACTACTATACACTACTATACA
>NC_136337.1:3558580-3571080 GCF_964198595.1 Lampetra fluviatilis | reverse complement strand
TGTGTGTACGTGTGTGCATGCGTTCGTGTGTGTACGTGTGTGTGTGTACGTGTGTGTGTGTACGTGTGTGTGTGTGTACGTGTGTGTGTACGTGTGTGTGTGTACGTGTGTGTGTGTACGTGTGTGCATGCGTTCGTGTGTGTACGTGTGTGTGTGTGTGCGTGTGTACGTGTGTGTGTGTGTGTGTGCGTGTGTGTACGTGTGTGTGTGCGTGTGTACGTGTGTGTGTGCGTGTGTGCGTGTGGGTGTGTGTGTGCGTGTGTGTGCGTGCGTGTGTGTGCCATGCGGTTTGTGTGTGAGCGTGTGTGCGTGCGTGTGCCATGCGGTGTGTGTGTGTGCGTGTGTGTGTGTACGTGTGTGTACGTGTGTGTGCGTGCGTGTGTGTGCGTGTGTGTGTCTGCGTGTGTGCGTGCGTGTGTGCGTGCGTGTGTGTGTGCGTGTGTGTGCCATGCGGTTTGTGTGTGAGCGTGTGTGTGTGCGTGCGTGTGCCATGCGGTGTGTGTGCGTGTGTGTGGGCTATGCGGTGTGTGTGCGTGCGTGGGTGTGCGTGTGTGTGTATGCATGTGTGAGCGTGTGTGTGTGTACGTGTGTGTGTGTACGTGTGTGTGTGTACGTGTGTGTGCCATGCGGGGTGTGTGTGCGTGCGTGTGTGCTTGTGTGTGTGCGTGCGTGTGCCATGCGGTGTGTGTGCGTGTGTGTGGGCTATGCGGTGTGTGTGTGCGTGCGTGGGTGTGAGTGTGTGTGTACATGTGTGTGTGCGTGCGTGTGTGAGCATGTGCGTGTGTGTGTACGTGTGTGCGTGTGTGTACGTGTGTGCGTGTGTGCGTGTGTGTGCGTGTGTGGGTGAGTGAGGGTGTGTGTGTGTGTGCGTGTCTGTGCGGTGTGTGTGCGGTGTGTGTGCAACACGGTGTGTGTGTGTGTGTGCACGCTTCGCACACTTGCTGGTGGTACTGGTGAGGTGCTGTGGTGGTGGTTGTGGTGGTAGTGGCGCTGGTTATAATGGTGATGGTCGTTTTGGTGGTGGTGGTGGTGGTATTAAGGTTGTTGGTGGTGGTTGTATTAAGGTTGTTGGTGGTGGTTGTATTAATGTTGTTGGTGGTGGTTGTATTAAGGTTGTTGGTGGTGGTTGTATTAAGGTTGTTGGTGGTGGTTGTATTAAGGTTGTTGGTGGTGGTTGTATTAAGGTTGTTGGTGGTGGTTGTATTAAGGTTGTTGGTGGTGGTTGTATTAATGTTGTTGGTGGTGGTTGTATTAATGTTGTTGGTGGTGGTTGTATTAATGTTGTTGGTGGTGGTGGTATTAATGTTGTTGGTGGTGGTTGTATTAAGGTTGTTGGTGGTGGTTGTATTAATGTTGGTGGTGGTGGTTGTATTAATGTTGTTGGTGGTGGTTGTATTAATGTTGTTGGTGGTGGTTGTATTAAGGTTGTTGGTGGTGGTTGTATTAAGGTTGTTGGTGGTGGTGGTATTAAGGTTGTTGGTGGTGGTTGTATTAATGTTGTTGGTGGTGGTTGTATTAATGTTGTTGGTGGTGGTTGTATTAAGGTTGTTGGTGGTGGTTGTATTAATGTTGTTGGTGGTGGTGGTATTAATGTTGTTGGTGGTGGTTGTATTAAGGTTGTTGGTGGTGGTTGTATTAATGTTGGTGGTGGTGGTTGTATTAATGTTGTTGGTGGTGGTTGTATTAATGTTGTTGGTGGTGGTTGTATTAATGTTGTTGGTGGTGGTTGTATTAAGGTTGTTGGTGGTGGTTGTATTAAGGTTGTTGGTGGTGGTTGTATTAAGGTTGTTGGTGGTGGTTGTATTAATGTTGTTGGTGGTGGTTGTATTAAGGTTGTTGGTGGTGGTTGTATTAATGTTGTTGGTGGTGGTTGTATTAATGTTGTTGGTGGTGGTTGTATTAATGTTGTTGGTGGTGGTTGTATTAATGTTGTTGGTGGTGGTTGTATTAAGGTTGTTGGTGGTGGTGGTATTAATGTTGTTGGTGGTGGTTGTATTAATGTTGTTGGTGGTGGTGGTATTAATGTTGTTGGTGGTGGTTGTATTAAGGTTGTTGGTGGTGGTGGTATTAATGTTGTTGGTGGTGGTTGTATTAAGGTTGTTGGTGGTGGTTGTATTAAGGTTGTTGGTGGTGGTGGTTGTATTAATGTTGTTGGTGGTGGTTGTATTAATGTTGTTGGTGGTGGTTGTATTAATGTTGTTGGTGGTGGTTGTATTAAGGTTGTTGGTGGTGGTTGTATTAATGTTGTTGGTGGTGGTTGTATTAAGGTTGTTGGTGGTGGTTGTATTAATGTTGTTGGTGGTGGTTGTATTAATGTTGTTGGTGGTGGTTGTATTAATGTTGTTGGTGGTGGTTGTATTAAGGTTGTTGGTGGTGGTTGTATTAATGTTGTTGGTGGTGGTTGTATTAAGGTTGTTGGTGGTGGTTGTATTAATGTTGTTGGTGGTGGTTGTATTAATGTTGTTGGTGGTGGTTGTATTAATGTTGTTGGTGGTGGTTGTATTAAGGTTGTTGGTGGTGGTTGTATTAAGGTTGTTGGTGGTGGTTGTATTAATGTTGTTGGTGGTGGTTGTATTAAGGTTGTTGGTGGTGGTGGTATTAATGTTGTTGGTGGTGGTTGTATTAAGGTTGTTGGTGGTGGTTGTATTAATGTTGTTGGTGGTGGTTGTATTAATGTTGTTGGTGGTGGTTGTATTAAGGTTGTTGGTGGTGGTGGTATTAATGTTGTTGGTGGTGGTTGTATTAAGGTTGTTGGTGGTGGTGGTATTAATGTTGTTGGTGGTGGTTGTATTAATGTTGTTGGTGGTGGTTGTATTAATGTTGTTGGTGGTGGTTGTATTAATGTTGTTGGTGGTGGTGGTATTAATGTTGTTGGTGGTGGTTGTATTAAGGTTGTTGGTGGTGGTTGTATTAATGTTGTTGGTGGTGGTTGTATTAATGTTGTTGGTGGTGGTTGTATTAATGTTGTTGGTGGTGGTTGTATTAATGTTGTTGGTGGTGGTTGTATTAATGTTGTTGGTGGTGGTTGTATTAATGTTGTTGGTGGTGGTGGTATTAATGTTGTTGGTGGTGGTTGTATTAAGGTTGTTGGTGGTGGTTGTATTAATGTTGTTGGTGGTGGTTGTATTAATGTTGTTGGTGGTGGTTGTATTAAGGTTGTTGGTGGTGGTGGTATTAATGTTGTTGGTGGTGGTTGTATTAAGGTTGTTGGTGGTGGTTGTATTAATGTTGTTGGTGGTGGTTGTATTAAGGTTGTTGGTGGTGGTGGTATTAATGTTGGTGACCGTGCTGATGGCAGTGATGATGATCGTGGCACTATATTGTGGTCGTGGGGGGTTTCGATGCTGATGATGATGGTGACAGAGCGATGGTAGTGATGGTGGTGGCGGTGGTGGATGTGGTGGTGGTGCGGTGTGCAGTAAACATCGCCGCCGGGGAGACAAAGGCGGTCGGGCGTGGTGCTGGCCACCCACCCCCTCGTGTGCCGTGCTGCTGCTTGCTAACAGCACTTGCCCCAGCAGTCTGTTACAGGCTACACGGGGGACCTTTGTCTTTGGTAGTCATGGGGATGAGCTACTTCGTTGAACGATCGTTCGTGGCCGGGAAGCTTCTGAAAAAAATTAGTTTATAATAATCAGGGCGCCACGGAGGTGAGATGTTGACTACCTCGCCTGGTGTGCAGGAGGTCGTGGGTTCGATCCCGACCCTGACGCCTGCTGCTGTATATTTGGAGTTTGCGTGTCTCTCTCTCTCTCATCATCACGGTGGCTAGGAGATGTTGACTACCTCGCCTGGTGTGCAGGAGGTCGTGGGTTCGATCCCGACCCTGACGCCTGCTGCTGTGTATTTGGAGTTTGCGTGTCTCTCTCTCTGCTCGTGGTCGCGTGGATTTGTCTCTGGGTCCTCCGGTTTTTACCTCCACGTTTAGAAATCAACGTCACACACTTGGAGTACGTATTTTGGCCGCTGCTAGACAATTCCAAGTGTGGATGATGATGATGATGATAAAGCCACTTTCGCCGAGCTATCATTTGCGATGGCTACGGTCGCTTCTGAAGAAAGAGCCGCACATATCCGCAGTGTCGCTCGCCACTTCCACGAAATCCGTCCACCCCGTGGCCTTTCTCAAGTGAATGATCATCACGATCGCCCGCTGCCTCGCGCAACGAGCGCGTGGAACTCATCCTCGCAGTCGCGTCCGTGAGGCAAAGATGTTGAAACATCCTGCTTCGTAACAAACAAACTATAGACACACACACGCACTACAGACACACACACTACAGACACACACTACAGACACACACTACAGACACACACTACAGACACACACACACTAGAGACACACACACTACAGACACACACACTACAGACACACTACAGACACACACACACTACAGACACACACACACTACAGACACACACACACTAGAGACACACACACTACAGACACACACTACAGACACACACACACTAGAGACACACACTACAGACACACACACACTATAGACACACACACTACAGACACACACTACAGACACACACTACAGACACACACTACAGACACACACACTACAGACACACTACAGACACACTACAGACACACACACTACAGACACACACACTACAGACACACACTACAGACACACACACAGTACAGACACACACACACTACAGACACACACACTACAGACACACACTACAGACACACACACACTACAGACACACACACACTACAGACACACACACACTAGAGACACACACACTACAGACACACACACTACAGACACACACACACTAGAGACACACACTACAGACACACACACACTACAGACACACACTACAGACACACACACTACAGACACACACACTACAGACACACACTACAGACACACACACACTACAGACACACACACACTACAGACACACACACACCACAGACACACACACTACAGACACACTACAGACACACACTACAGACACACACACTACAGACACACACACTACAGACACACACTACAGACACACACACACTACAGACACACACTACAGACACACACACTACAGACACACACTACAGACACACACACACTACAGACACACACACACTACAGACACACACACACTAGAGACACACACACTACAGACACACACACTACAGACACACACACACTAGAGACACACACTACAGACACACACACACTACAGACACACACACACTACAGACAGACACACACTACAGACACACACTACAGACACACACACTAGAGACACACACACACACTACAGACACACACACTCACACACACTATAGACACACATCCCCCCCAATATTCAAAATATCCCACCAAATATATTGCTTTAAAATAAATTTCTGTTTCTATGATTGTGGTTATGGTTGTACTTTATTAATCCCTAATCTCTGTCATTACATATGAAGTATTGGAAAATGACGGCAGGAAACTCCTTGACGGGAACACACCTCTTCCACCAAATCTTGACTTGTAACAATACAACGCGTGGCCTCTCTTCTTCACAATGCGGTCACCATACAGCGGTACAACTCGTGACCTCTTCTCTCCGCCTTACGCTTCTCTTGACTCTCTTAGATTCTGTGCTGCTGGCTCTCTGTGCCTCGTGTAGACTCCGCGCCTCGGCTACCCTCTTCTCTCGTCTCGTGTAGACTCTGCGCCTCTGCTACACTCTCCACTCGCCTCGTGTAGACTTTGCATCTCTCTCTGGCTACACCGTATGCATACTCGGCTCGTGTAGACCTTTCTCTCTCTCTGGCTACACCGTATGCATACTCGGCTCGTGTAGACCGTTCTCTCTCTCTGGCTACACACTATACATTACTCAGCTCGTGTAGACCGTTCTCTCTCTCTGGCTACACACTATACATTACTCAGCTCGTGTAGACCGTTCTCTCTCTCTGGCTACACACTATTCATTACTCAGCTCGTGTAGACCGTTCTCTCTCTCTGGCTACACACTTATACCTTACTCTCCTCTACTCTCCATTACTCTCCTCTCCGGGCTCTATCTCTGCACCTTCGTCTTCATTCTTAGATGGTTCCACTTCTGCCCCCTGCTCCTCTGTGCATCACCTTATATACCTCTTCTTCCCGGGAGACGGAGCGGATGCGGACCTCAACGTCGGCACCGCTCCTCAGTTACCCAATCCCCACGCGCTATCCCTACGATCCGGTTCCGCTCAGCGCGTGTTTCCACTCCCCGACCAATCACACCGCGCTGCTACCCGATCACTCCCTCTGGGCGCGTCACCGGCACACAGCCAATCAGCAGCACTACCCCCACCCGCGCACTGACGCCTGCTCCTCCCCGTCAGCGCGCGTCACCACACACACACCCGTACATACGCGCTGGCACACGACATATACACCCAGCGCGTATCACCACTACATCACCCCCTCCCACATAGCTCGCAGCCGGCCCGGCTGCTAACAACAACCAACCGCGACGATAAAACGACAACCAACAAAAAAAACCCCGTAACCCCCCGAGTGTGCCCCGTAACATAACACAACAACAACAACAACAAGAATAACTATGTACAGATTGACAATGAACACGAAAAGTCAACAATAACACGATACGAGCAAATACCAAAAACGAACGCGCCCCACGTCCCTGCGGCTACACGCAGTGACGAGGCGCTCCAACTGCCCCGACTCCTCACGAGGCAGGTCATGCAAAGTAGCACGACCTGGCGCGAGTCCGTCTGGCTGGTCCGTCGTATGGGGCGGGACACTGACGACCGTCCGGCGGTTCCGGCTGCTCCAGACGGCGCGGAACGGGCCTGAAAGGGCCGGCCCCGCCGCGGAGATCCGGCCGCCGGTGATCGGCAGCTGTCAGTTCCGAGACACCTGGGAGCAGATCAGGCGAAAATACGTGTGGATCAGGCAGAGACATTTCCCCTTCTGGGTCGCCGGTCACGTCACACGCCCGGCCATCACGACACAAGGGGAGGCCATATGGAGGCGAGAACGGTTTCAGTCGGGAGGGGTGAACGTACCAACGACGCTTTCCCCACTTTATCTGAACGCACTGGGGCCGTGCAACGCGCACGACCTCCACGGGTCCCCTCCACGGTCTCAACAATTTAGGCGACGTAGCCAAGGGTGCCTGAGGGCAATGCAGCCAGGCCCTGTCACCTGGTTTCCATTCGTGCATGGACACCTTCCGTGCCCGCAACCGTTCATTAGCAATTTGGCGAGCCCGCGAATTAAGCCGTGCGGCCTCCCTCGCCTCTGTCAGCTTGTGAATATTAAACTTAATATGTTCTGCCAAATTAGAATTAGTTCGTGGAGCGGACAGGCCAAGTTGCGTTTCCATTGGCGGGTCAGCTTCCCGACCGTACATCAAATAGAATGGGGAAAACCCCGTAGCTGCATGGGGGGCCATTCTATACGCGGCAAGGACTCCCGGGACCTGCAGGTCCCAATCTACATGTGCCTCGCACACCTGCTGGCACAGCATGGAAGTCAAAGTTTTGTGGAGTCTCTCCACCATCCCGTCTGTCTGCGGGTGGTACGGGGAGGTACGCACCTTCTTGGTACCCAACAGATCGCACACCTCTTGCAACAATTTACTCGAAAAATTTTTACCTTGGTCGGTCAGCAGGCGTTCGGGAGCCCCCTTGTCCAGGACATAGCCCTGGACGAAGGCATCCGTCACAGCCGCTGCCGACTGGTTAGCGAGAGGCCACGCCATAGGCCATCGGGTAAAGTATTCGACCCCCACTAACAAATATTTATTCCCTCTCGGCGTGACTGGGAAGGGCCCCAAAATATCGAGTGCAACGAGCTCGTTGGTACGCGAGACCTGAATAGATTGCAGCGGTGGATTAGCTGCCACGGGCGGTGGTTTACGCCTGGCGCACTCAACGCACCCCTTCAGAATATGTGCCACATCACTTCCCATTCCCGGCCAGTAATAGTCACGCTGAAGCAGGGCAAGCGTCTTGTTAACTCCCAAGTGCAAGAGGCGTTCGTGTGCCGCCAAGACAACCCTCCCCCTCACAGCGGAAGGCACCACGAGTGCGTTCCGCCGGGACAAACTGTCCCATCTCAATAACACGCCCTGCTCAAGTACATAGGAGCCGGTACGCTCCTGGTCCCCCTCGGGACCCCCAACCTTGCGGCGCAATGCTAGCAGCGAGCTGTCCGCCATCTGGAGGCGGCCCCATTCGCTGAGCGACAGCGAGAGCAGCGAGTCCCGACCCTGAGAGGCAGAGGAATCATCCACGATCGGTGCGCCCGCTGTCGCAGCCAGTGCCCCCATCTCCCCCGCAAGCGTCGGTTTACAGCGCGCCGATCCCGACAAACACGCGCATTCATCACAAGGCAACAACCGCGACAAGCAATCGGCATTTGTGTGTCGCAACCCCTTACGGTACGTAGTCGTAAACTGATAGTCCTGGAGGACTTCCAACCAACGCGACAACTGGCCCGAGGGCTGGGCGACCCTCAATGAATACTGTAGCGCCGCGTGGTCCGTTCGGACTGTAAAGTGATGACCATAGAGATATGGCCTAAACTGCTGCACAAAAAAAACAATGGCAAGCAGCTCGCGACGGGTGACACAGTAGCGCTGCTCCGCCGGAGACAACACCCTACTACCGTAGGCGACAACTCTTTCGACACCCCCAACGACTTGGGATAGCACCCCCCCAATGCCCGTGTTGCTAGCATCCGTGTCCAGCAAAAAGGGACTGGCAAAATCGGGATAACACAAGGGTGGGGCACCCACCAAGGCGTCCCGGAGGGAGCGAAACGCGGCCTCCTCCTCCGGTCCCCATTTGAACTTCACTCCCTTCGCCGTTAGAGCGTGCAAGGGTTTTGCAATAGTGGCGAAGTGCTCAACGAACCGCCGATAATAAGAAGCAAACCCGATGAAACTTCGCACGTCGGAAACGGACGTAGGTGTCGGCCACGAACCGACACAATCCGTCTTCGCGGAATCGGTGGAGATCCCCGAATAATCGACAATGTGACCCAAGTATCTAACCGACCTACGAAGGAGGTGACATTTGGCCGGTTTAAATTTCAACTTAGCCGATCGCATTCGCAAGAACACCCCTCTCAATCGCCGGAGGTGTTCTTCAAACGTTTTACTGAAAACAATGACATCGTCCATATAAATCAAGCATGTATCCCACTGCAAGCCCGACAAAACCAGCTCCATAAGTCGCTGAAACGTCGCTGGAGAGGAGTGAAGTCCCATGGGTAACCGGTTAAACTGGAACAGCCCCCCTGGAGTCCGAAATGCTGTCTTAGGTTTCGACTCTTCGTCGAGCGGCAACTGCCAAAACCCCGATAACAAATCAAGAGTCGAAAAATATCGCGCACCAGACAATGCATCGAGGGACTCATCCATCCTGGGGAGCGGATACGCGTCAGCCACAGAGATCTTATTCAGGCGACGGAAATCCACGCAGAATCGCAGGGACCCGTCCTGCTTCTTAACCAGCACAATAGGCGCTCCCCACGGGCTAGAGGAGGGCGAAATAATATCGGCTTCTAGCATATCGTTAACAGCCGACTGAACATGTTCCTTCTCCACGGGACTCAGTCGGAAGGGATTTAGCCTGACCGGCGCCGCATCGCCCGTTTCAATGTGATGGTGCAACAAATCCGTGCACCCAATGTCATACTTATGTTTACTGAATACATCAGAGAATTCAACGAGCAACTCGCGCAGCGCACCCAACTGCGCCGCCGACAAATCGTCCGAGGCGGCACATAGCGAATGGACCCACTCAAGGTCTTCCCTTGGCTCAACGTTCCGCGCGGGGCTCGAGCCCACCTGCGCAACCAACCCATCCTCCACAGGGACCTGCGCCGCGTGAGCCAGCACGGTGCCCTGCGGAATGACAGCTGGTCGCGACCCCGCGTTCAAAACCATCACAAACGGATCCCTGTCAGCCCGCACCAAAGTGTGAGCCACCGATAAATCAAGACCCCCGACAGCCTTGTTAGAAGGACCCAAAAGCATACTCTGTCCCGAAGCCTCCCTCACCCATGGTTTCCGCAACCGGAGGGGAATCAACATCTGTGAACCCGGGGGCACTCGCACTGTCTGCGTCGCCACCGCTTGTATCGTAGCGCACGCCGTCCGAATGTCAGTAGGGCCCGTCAAAAATGAAATCCGGCGACCCGATGGCAGTTCAATGCATCGTTGATCGATAAGAATTTTAATAGGCATTTTAGCCAAAAAATCAGTGCCCAAAAGACACGGAACTGCCAAAGAAGACGAAACGAAAACGGGTCCCGACAATTTGATATCTCCAATGCAAATGGACGCCCTAACCTGACCGATAATGCCCAACGATCCCCCATTAGCGGCGTAAAATGGCACATCCACTGGAAGCAGCGGACGACATTGGACTGGAAGAATATTATAAATGAGGTCCGATATAATAGTTGCCGATGCCCCCGTGTCCACTAACACCCTAATCTCAACCCCATCAATAGATCCCGTAACAACGGACGAACCCGCCGAAGCAGCCACAATTCTATGCCCCAATTCCGCCCATTCAATGTCTCCCTGGTCCCGGCCGAACCCCCCTCGCCGAACCGAATCCCCGAACCTTAACCGGCCCTCCTCCGCCGCAACGCGGCGTCCCATGTGTGCCAAATAAACAGGCCGAGCGTGTGAGGTGCCGCGACTTGCCGGGGATTGTAGAGATGACGTGGGCTCTCGGTCATCGTCCAGCCGAGCTCCCATGGCGCGCTGCCGCGGAGCGCGGCACCCGGACGCCACGTGGCCCCGGAGGCCGCAGTTATAGCACGTGACGAGGGTCGGAGTAGATCTTGGTTGCTCCGACTTTCGGCCCGATCGCAGAGGCGACCGGGCCCCCGGCCTCCAGTCCCCTGGTCGTCCCGTGGCGAACGCCTCCTCTCGTGGGCTGACGACTTGGGGTTCGGCGACCACCAAACCCGGGGCTGCAACGACAGCAGCGTTGCAACCAACGCCTTGCTTCCGTTGTAGGGCCTCGTGCGCTTGAATACTCGTGGCGACTCTCAAAGAAGAAATATCAATCTCGTCAGCTGTGTTGATAGGGACCCCCAGGTCCTGCGCCAACTTGAGCAGCTGCTCCAAAACCATCGCGTCTTGGCCCTCCTCGTCCATCCGAGGGAACGCAGCATCAGCAAGAGCCAGCAACGCCGTGCGATAGGCCAGCGCGGTCTCCGTGGCCGCTTTCCGTCTTGCGTAGAACTGATGGCGGCACGTAGAGGGAGGTCCGTAGACCCTGGCCAACAAACCCAGCGCATCCTTCAGCGTGGAGCGGTCCGACTTTCGTGCAGCCCTGAAGGCCGCGAGCGCATCGTCGTCCAGCATGGCGGGCAATGCCCGCAGCGCCGTAGCATCGGACCACGCTGACATCTCTTGATGCGCCAAAAACCTTCGCTGAAATTGGCCCCAGTCTCCGCCTTCCGCCTTGAAGGCTGACAACGTGGGCAGGCGCTGCTGAAAAATGAAGTCATCCGCCTCGTGGTTCCTCTCCGCCTCTCCGTCGGTGTGTAAGATGGCGGCTCCAGCAGCAGACGTAAAATGGCGGACCCCCTCGCGCGCTGATGACGTCGATGCGCGCGCTTGGGAACCCACCACCACGTGGCGCTCGCCGTTCCCGCCAAAAGTAGGCCCAGGCGCAATGGCGGGAATCCCCCATTCGTTTTGGCGGGAATCTGCGGGGCGACCTTGTAAAATGTCCCCCACCGTCCCCGCTCCTCCCGACGAGCTGATCTCCGCCAAGATGGACGCGGCGGCGAGCAGCAGCTTCGCCAGTCGGGAGTGCGCCTCACGAAGCCCGGCGTCGGTCCCCGGTCGCTCGGCCGGCGCCGTCGACGGATCCTGTAGCGTGGGCAAGTCCTCTTCCTCACCCCCCGCCACCAGCGGCCCCGAGTCGTCCAGGTTTTCCTCGCGGTCAATCCCGTGGGTCCTACGGGTCTTCCTTGTCTCCATGCTTGGAAGCCCATTTCACTTCTGACGCCAGATGAAGTATTGGAAAATGACGGCAGGAAACTCCTTGACGGGAACACACTTCTTTTATTAAATCTTGACTTGTAACAATACAACGCGTGGCCTCTCTTCTTCACAATGCGGTCACCATACAACGGTACAACTCGTGACCTCTTCTCTCCGCCTTACGCTTCTCTTGACTCTCTTAGATTCTGTGCTGCTGGCTCTCTGTGCCTCGTGTAGACTCCGCGCCTCGGCTACACTCTTCTCTCGTCTCGTGTAGACTCTGCGCCTCTGCTACACTCTCCACTCGCCTCGTGTAGACTTTGCATCTCTCTCTGGCTACACCGTATGCATACTCGGCTCGTGTAGACCTTTCTCTCTCTCTGGCTACACCGTATGCATACTCGGCTCGTGTAGACCTTCCTCTCTCTCTGGCTACACACTATACATCACTCAGCTCGTGTAGACCGTTCTCTCTCTCTGGCTACACACTATACATTACTCAGCTCGTGTAG
>NC_136337.1:3526702-3558380 GCF_964198595.1 Lampetra fluviatilis | reverse complement strand
CACCGACCCCCCCTCCCCCAGTGAGCCCCCACCCCACCGACCCCCCCCCCCCCCAGTGAGCCCCCACCCCACCGACCCCCCCCCCCCTTGACCCCCCCCCCCCAATGACATCCCCCCCGTGACCCCTCCCCACGACCCCCACCATCAGATCCTGGCCACCCCCCCCCCCCCCCCTCGTGCGCCGTGCCGGCCTTCACAGGTGCTCGCTAACAGCACTTGCCCCCGCAGTCTGTTACAGGCTACGCGGGGGGATCTTTGTCTTTGTTTGACAAAGTGGTCGTGGCTCAGTGATGCCAACATAGTCGTGATGAGCCCGATGGTAATGGCGAGAGGGGAGGGAGGGGAGGGAGGAAGGGGGAGGGATGGGAGGAAGGGAGGGGAGGGGAGGGAGGAGAGGGGAGGGGATGGGAGAGAGTGATGGGAGGTAGGGAGGGGAGGGGAGGGGGAGGGGAGGGGGAGTGGAGGATGGGAGGGCGGGAGGGGAGGGAGAGAGAGGGAGGGGAGAGAGGGAGGGGAGGGAGGGAGGGAGGGGAGGGAGGGGAAGGGGGGAGGGAGGGGAGGGAGGGAGGGAGGGGAGAGAGGGAGGGGAGGGAGGGAGGGAGGGGAGGGAGGGGAAGGAGGGAGGGAGGGGAGGGAGGGAGGGGAGGGGAGGGGAGGGGGAGAGGGAGGGGAGAGAGGGAGGGGAGGGGATGGGAGAGAGGGATGGGAGGGAGGGGGAGGGGAGGGGGAGGGGAGGGGGAGTGGAGGATGGGAGGGCGGGAGGGGAGGGAGAGAGGGAGGGGAGAGAGGGAGGGGAGGGAGGGGAAGGGGGGAGGGAGGAGGAGGGACCGTGGTGCGAGACACGCGGAGCCCCGCGTCCCCGCTAATTTGGTGCTTCCCATGCAAATACTGAAGCCCCCCACCCCCATCCCCCCATCCCCCCCACCCCCCCACCCCCATCCCCCCCCATCCCCCCATCCCCCCCCCCCCCCCCATCCCCCCCTCAATCCCCCCACTTTGTCTGTGCCCTTGACAGCTCGGTTACGAGTAGACCCTGGGGAGGGACAGAGAGGGATGGAGGGAGGCTGGGGGAGGGAGGTGAGACACGGAGGCTTTGTGGGTAAAGTCAACAGCAGTTGTCTAATGCAGACACTCGCCATGGGAATGTGGAATTTCCACCGCCGAAAAGCACTCAAGAGTTATTTTTTATTCGTATTTTGGCAATTTTCCTAACAGCCCCCCGGTTAATGACATGTGACCCACCGCGCCACACACCGCACCGCATCACACCATCACACACCACATCACACACCACATCACACCACATCACACACCACATCACACACCACCATCACACACCACATCACACACCACATCACACACCACATCACACCACATCACACACCACATCACACACCACACCACACATCACACACCACACCACATCACACACCACATCACACACCACCATCACACACCACATCACACACCACATCACACACCACATCACACCACATCACACACCACATCACACACCACATCACACACCACCATCACACACCACATCACCATCACACATCACATACACACCACACACCACACCACACACCACCACCACCATCACCACTGCGACATCACAGCCACGCACCACACCACACCACACACCACCACCACCATCACCACTGCGACATCACAGCCACGCACCACACCACACCACACACCACCACCACCATCACCACTGCGACATCACAGCCACGCAACGCTCGAGGCAGGGCAGCTCCCAGTGGTCTCCGTCTGTTTACCGGGAGAGACCGCGGGGTGATTGGGATGGGGGCGACATTAACGAAACGTCTGCTCCCTCTCGACAGCGGCGGATGGGGTCCTCTCTTCATTAAGCCAAATTGCGCCCAGCTCATTCATTTATTCATTCATCCATCCATTCATCCATCCATTCATTCATCCATCCATTAATTCATCCATCCATTCATTCATCCATCCATTCATTCATCCATCCATTCATTCATGTATACATCCCTGTGTTTATTCACGGTGATGATGGTGATGGTGGTGGTTCTCTGCCCGTCCGCGCCAGCTATGAATGTCGACTGAGTGGAGGGGGGGGGGTGAGCGAGGCTGTGGAAGATAGGGGTGGGGTGAGGGGTGAGGAGGGGTGAGGTGAGGGGTGAGGAGGGGTGGGGAGAGGTGCGGATGGGGGTGGAGGGGTGTGAGGAGGGGTGGGGAGAGGTGGGGAGGGGTGGGGAGAGGTGGGGAGGGGAGAGGTGGGGAGGGGTGGGAGAGGGGTGGGGAGGGGGGTGGGGAGGGGGGTGGGGAGGGGTGGGGAGGGGTGGGGAGGGGGATGGGTGGGGAGGGGTGGGGAGGGGTGGGGAGGGGGGTGGGGAGGGGTAGGGAGGGGTGAGGGGGGTGGGGAGGGGTAGGGAGGGGTGGGGAGGGGGGGTGGGGAGGGGAGGGGTGGGGAGGGGTGGTGCTGTTCACCCACCCCCTCGTGTGCCACCGTGCCGTTCTTCATTGCTACTCGCTAACAGCACTTGCCCCAACAGTCTGTTGCAGGCTACACGGGCGATCTTTGTCTTTTGTTGACGGTGGTCGCGAGCGCGATCCGAACTCTGGATCCTTTGCCGTGGTGGTTCGAATCCCTGGCGCAGTGCAGGGCGCTAATCGCTGCGCCACCGCTCCCCGTGTAAGAAATTCCGAATGTTTATTTTGTACCGGTGGAATCCGATGAGCTATGAAGCTCTTAATTTTAACGGACGTCCAGTTAGGGGACACGTGGTCAGAACGTTGCCAGCAGCAATGCAATAGAAACACACGCACACAAAAAAAACACGATAGGAGTCCAAAATATAGGCAAGGTAAGAAAATCATTCGTGATAGAGATCGCGTAAATATATAAATGTGTCGTTAGACCCGCCACCACCCGACACAGCCAACTAGTAAGGGTTGTGTCACGTAAACAGAACGTGGCCAATTCGTCACTAGTACAGCACTAACGTGTAGTGTAGTGTATAGTGTAGTGTATAGTGTAGTGTATAGTGTAGTGTATAGTAGTGTAGTGTATAGTAGTGTAGTGTATAGTGTAGTGTATAGTGTAGTGTATAGTAGTGTAGTGTATAGTGTAGTGTATAGTAGTGTGGTGTATAGTAGTGTAGTGTATAGTAGTGTGGTGTATAGTAGTGTAGTGTATAGTGTAGTGTATGGTAGTGTATAGTGTAGTGTATAGTAGTGTAGTATATAGTAGTGTAGTGTATAGTGTAGTGTATGGTAGTGTATAGTGTAGTGTATAGTAGTGTAGTGTATAGTGTAGTGTATAGTAGTGTATAGTAGTGTAGTGTATAGTGTAGTGTATAGTGTAGTGTATAGTAGTGTAGTGTATAGTAGTGTAGTGTATAGTGTAGTGTATGGTAGTGTATAGTGTAGTGTATAGTAGTGTATAGTGTAGTGTATAGTGTAGTGTATAGTAGTGTAGTGTATAGTGTAGTGTATAGTGTAGTGTATAGTAGTGAAGTGTATAGTAGTGTAGTGTATAGTGTAGTGTATAGTAGTGTAGTGTATAGTGTAGTGTATAGTAGTGTAGTATATAGTAGTGTAGTGTATAGTGTAGTGTATGGTAGTGTAGTGTATAGTGTAGTGTATAGCAGTTAAGTGTATAGTAGTGTAGTGTATAGTGTAGTGTATAGTAGTGTAGTGTATAGTAGTGTAGTGTATAGTAGTGTAGTGTATAGTGTAGTGTATAGTGTAGTGTATAGTGTAGTGTATGGTAGTGTAGCGTATAGTAGTGTAGTGTATAGTAGTGTAGTGTATAGTGTAGTGTATAGTAGTGTAGTATATAGTAGTGTAGTGTATAGTGTATGGTAGTGTAGTGTATAGTGTAGTGTATAGTAGTGAAGTGTATAGTAGTGTAGTGTATAGTGTAGTGTATAGTAGTGTAGTGTATAGTGGTGTAGTGTAGTGTATAGTAGTGTAGTGTATAGTAGTGTAGTGTATAGTGTAGTGTATAGTGTAGTGTATAGTGTAGTGTATGGTAGTGTAGCGTATAGTAGTGTAGTGTATAGTAGTGTAGTGTATAGTGTAGTATATAGTAGTGTAGCGTATAGTAGTGTAGTGTATAGTAGCGTAGTGACATAGAATGGGTCACTACGGCGCCTAGTGCCCGTTACCGATAGAGTCGGGAACTGAGAGTGTAGTTGCCGTATCTGCCAGCAGGGGACGCTCCGTCATGGAAAAGAGCCCCTAGGGGGCATAGTTCCGATGGCTGGCAGAGAAGGGGGCATCTGATGACGTAGCAGCCCGGTTGGCTGGCAAGGGCACGTGACAGGACATTGGTATAAGGATGCGGGCCAAAGGTGACAAAAGGGACACGTGGTGTATGGCCCAGAATCTTCTGGAAAGTTCCAGAAGGGGGCGTGGCCGAGGGCGGAGCCAGGCTACGCTGGGGGGGCATAAAAGGGAGGTCCCGGGGTCCCGTCGGGGCTGTCTGATGGAACGGAACCCGCCGTGCTGCGATTTCTCATCGGCGGTCTCCGCTCGTCGTGCTCGGCATCGTGGGTCAGGCGGTGTGCCGACTGAACTGACCCGTTTATGTAGTTACCCCGTTGTGGTTACTGGTTATGTAGTTACCCCGTGGTGGTTACCGGTTATGTAGTTACCCCGTGGTGGTTACCAGTTATGTAGTTACCCCGTTGTGGTTACCAGTTATGTAGTTACCCCGTTGTGGTTACCAGTTATGTAGTTACCCCGTTGTGGTTACCGGTTATGTAGTTACCCCGTGGTGGTTACCAGTTATGTAGTTACCCCGTTGTGGTTACCAGTTATGTAGTTACCCCGTGGTGGTTACTGGTTATGTAGTTACCCCGTTGTGGTTACCAGTTATGTAGTTACCCCGTTGTGGTTACCATTTATGTAGTTACCCCGTGGTGGTTACTGGTTATGTAGTTACCCCGTTGTGGTTACCATTTATGTAGTTACCCCGTTGTGGTCTCTCAAGTGAACCCACTGCACTGGTACATCGCACCGATGTGTTGGAGACCAAGTGGGGTGCTGTGTACACGCGCGCGCAGTATTTTCACCGTTTAACTTGCAGTGTTCAGTGTCGTGTAAATGTCGCACCGTAGATGGGCCGCACTTACCTGCAATGGTGGACAGGGCCCATCAAGGATCCCACGCAGCCCTGACCCTCGATGGCAAGCAAGCTCAGGACCAGTCGGAGACCAAGGCAAGAAGATCAACCAGCTTAGGACCCTGGACCCCCTCGCCCCGCTTGTCCTTGTAAGGGCCGGGACGCTGTGCGGCAGAGGTCGCAAACGGGTTTTGATTCCTTACTCGTACTCGGCCGCACCAGGGTCGAAAACGGCTACCCGATTGCGACCTCTGGGATGAAGCCATGTTGCAGGCGCGGGTGGGTTGATTCTAGGAACTTGAATTGTGAGAAGAGACAAGACGTTGGGAAATGAGTGACAAACGGTGACTCACCAGTGACTCACGGCCTACCCGTACCCGTACCCGGCTGCACCAGGGTCGCAAACGGGTACCCGTACCCGTACCCGGCCGGGTACGGGTAGCCGGGTATCGGGTAGGGTACGGGTATCGGGTAGCCGGTTCCGAGGAGGCATGTGGTCTAGACCCGTACCTTGGCTGGGTCGGGTCAGGTAACCTCCCCTAGGGTAGTTGTAGCCGGAGGACCTGGGAACGTACACGAGGCTAGGCACGCTGCGTAGACACGCTGTATAGGAGACCGTCGTGAATAGGCTGGGAAATGAGTGTATAAATCGGTGGTGTGTGGAAATGAAGACGTGCCCTCTAAGAAGTTTCTCCGGAACCCATTACATATGTAGGGGTGTTAGAGAGAGAGCCGTTATGCATGGCAGCTTATGGGAAACAAACACAGTGGGCGGGGCTACGTGAGTGCACGGGGGGGGGGGGGGGTGCTTTCAACGACGTCCGCACCAGGCAGCCCGGGGCCCCACCCCTCAGCGGGGGTTGAGTATAAAGGGGGATGTGTCAGAGGGCTCGGGGCAGAATGTTAAAGCTAAACGAGTGAAGAGCGAAGATCGTCTAGCTAGAGCCCTGGACTCCCCTGGGACGCCGCCCTTGTCAGGGCCGCGCAGGACCGAGCCAGCGGCGTGGTCCCGAGAACCAGAGCTAGTGCTCTGGGACTCCGGGTACCGTAGCCCAGAGGTGGGACAAAGTCATTGTTATGCAAGTCACAAGTAAGTCTCAAGTCTTTGCTCTCGAGTCCCGAGTCAAGTCGAGTCAAAGATGAGGCAAGTCCAAGTCGAGTCTGAAGTCATCAAAATCATGACTCGAGTCTGACTCGAGTCCAAGTCGCATGACTCGAGTCCACACCTCTGCCGTAGCCCGACTGACCAGTGTCGGGCCAGACAGCCTCCCCTAGCCCAGTAATTGGAGGATTAGGAGGCAGACTAGGGGTAGCTAGCCGTGTGTTCCCAGCTATCCGGGTGAGGGGGCCGATACCCCCTCCAGTACTGTATGTCCCCAGTGACTGTTGTGAAATAAATACGTGTGCCTCTACTCCGGTGTGCACGCGTCCTCAACGGTATTACACATATACAGGTAGTCCCCGACTTACGATATTTCGATCTTACGATGGCGATACGATACTTCAATGCATGTTAAAAGTTTTTTTTTAGCAGATGGGATTGTTTCCTGAAAAAACTGTCTATTAAATTGCAGTTCATATAGGTAGGCTAAGAATCTACCTTGCTTTTTTTTGTTTACATTTTAAAGTGCAATACAGTATTGTAATTAATAAATACATACAGTATATAATTTATACAGTACGGTGCTGTAAAAAAGCTGGACAGCTTTGACAAAGAGCTTGTGAGCTCATCGGATTTTCTCGTCCAGTCGAAATCAAGATTCTGATTCGGATGTACAGGAGGCGAAGTGCCTGCGTTCGTATTTCGTGTAGGCCACGAACTATTACAACTATAAATGTATTTTTACCAGGCAAGACCCCATCACCTGGCCATCACAAATGATAGCCCAACGAAGTGGCTTCATCATCACCATCATCGTCGTGTAGAAATTGATGTTGATGCTAAACGTGGAGGAGAGAAAAACCGGAGGGCCCAGAGAAAAATCCACGCGACCACGGGAGAGACACGCAAACTCCAAATACACAGCAAGCGTCAGGGTCGGGATCGAACCGACGACCTCCTGTACACCAGGCGAGGTAGTTAACATCTCCTAGCCACCGTGATGATGATGGGAGAGAGACACGTAGACTCCAAATATACAGCAGCAGGCGTCAGGATCGGGATCGAACCCACGACCTCCTGCACACCAGGCGAGGTAGTTAACATCTCCTAGCCACCGTGATGATGATGGGAGAGAGACACGCAAACTCCAAATATACAGCAGGTGTCAAGGTCGGGATAGAACCCACGACGTTCTGTACACCAGGCGAGGTTGTTGATGATGGGCGCCTGCTGTGACCGGCCATCGCTGAGGAATGCCCACGACAGATGTCACGTCAATATTGAGGAACCGATTCGAGGACACATTCCGCCTGTGTGCGTGTCTGGCATCCGCCGTCGCGTGATCGGTTTGGGTCCCAGTTGCTTCACGTGTGCCCGCGTTATCGATGGCTCTGCCGAGATTTATTCGCTTGCGTTACACCACAGAGGGTGATTTGTTAACTGGCGGAGGCTGCTGGGCTCAGTAAATGTCACTCGACCATTGCGGACTTCCTGAGAGAGAGGGAAAGAGAGAGAGATTCACAGCCAGGCCGAGGACTGGAGCCAAATCATTTCACCAGTTCTGGCTCTGTGATTTCTGAGAGGTTCATTATGAATCTTCTTAGACAGAGAGAGAAAAGACAGAGACAGACACCTAGACCCATGGTTCGAGCCAGGAATATCGCCAATGCTGACTCTGTGATTTCTGAGAGGTTCATTATGAATCTTCTTAGACAGAGAGAGAAAAGACAGAGACAGACACCTAGACCCATGGTTCGAGCCAGGAATATCACCAATGCTGGCTCTGTGATTTCTGAGAGGAACATTATGAATCTTCTTGGACAGAAAGAGAGAGAGACAGACACTTAGACCCATGGCTTGAGCCAGGAATATCACCAATGCTGGCTCTGTGATTTCTGAGAGGAACATTATGAATCTTCTTGGACAGAAAGAGAGAGAGACAGACACTTAGACCCATGGCTTGAGCCAGGAATATCACCAATGCTGGCTCTGTGATTTCTGAGAGGTTCATTATGAATCTTCTTGGACAGAAAGAGAGAGAGAGACAGACACTTAGACCCATGGTTCGAGCCAGGAATATCACCAATGCTGGCTCTGTGATTTCTGAGAGGAACATTATGAATCTTCTTGGACAGAAAGAGAGAGAGACAGACACTTAGACCCATGGCTTGAGCCAGGAATATCACCAATGCTGGCTCTGTGACTCTGACAGGGACATTATGAATCTTCTTGGACAGAAAGAGAGAGAGACAGACACTTAGACCCATGGCTTGAGCCAGGAATATCACCAATGCTGGCTCTGTGACTCTGACAGGGACATTATGAAGGCTTAAGGGACGGAGATAAACCCAAAACAAGGACTCGATCCCAGGCCCCGCACGAGTGACAGATGATAGATCACACCGGCGACCTTTGCATTATAAGTCCTGGTGTGCTACTAATCGCGTGCTGCTAATCGAGTTACAAAATGACGTAGATAAAAAATGAAAATTCATAAAAGTAAAATAAAAAATAAAATAAAAATCACTGTGCCGTAGCACCGCGGCACAGTGATTTTTATTTTTTATTTTATTTTTATTTTACTTTTATTAATTTTCATTTTTTACCCACGTGACTTTACCGAAAAAACCTAAGAATATGAATCCTTGCAGTCACGAAAGCTTCAAATCTAGAATTACAAAATGACGTTTCTGCTGTCAGGCGTATGTGGTCAATTACAGCCGCCGGGGCCTTTATAAAGCCAAGTGAGAGTGCTTACTGAGATTTGAAGGTCTCGTTTGAAACCGATGTGGAAGCACCCTTTCAATCTCGAGTCCAGGGAAGGGCGTCTGTGGTTGTCTCACGCTGGGAGGCCCGGTCCGCCGGCAGTGACGTGAGCAAGCACTTGCAGGACTGCGCCCTCTGCCTTCCAGTGGCACAGTAGGAATGGACCACTATTTTAATAAGACCCAGAGGTCGCAAACGGGTTTTAATTCCTTACCCGTACCCGGCCGCACAAGGGTCGCAAACGGGTACCCGATTGCGACCTCTGGGATGAAGCCATGTTGCAGGCGCGGGTGGGTTGATTCTAGGAACTTGAATTGTGAGAAGAGACAAGACGTTGGGAAATGAGTGACAAACGGTGACTCACCAGTGACTCACGGCCTAGCCGTACCCGTACCCGGCCGCACCAGGGTCGCAAACAGGTACCCTTACCCATACCCGGCCGTACCCGTACCCTACCCGTACCTAGCCGGGTAGGCCCCTGGACAGGAGTTTTTTAATGATAAGGTTGGTGCGGCAATTTTTTATTTTACTTTTATTAATTTTAATTTAATTTTTTACCGATGTAATATGAGGATATATCCGGCTCACTGACGTATCACAACTCGTCATGGTGATTGGCTCTGCCGGTCCTGGTCCATAGCCAATGGGGGGAAGCCTGGGGGCGTGGCCCTGACGTGACTAAAAGGTGACAGCTATAAGGATTGGTTCTGCTGGCTTTGGCCACAACCAATGGGGAGACGAGTGAGGGGCGTGATCCCGGGAGCTGACGAGGGAGCCTGGAAGATTCCACGGAGGCTAACCAGGATTGGTGGAAACGTACCACGTGACCCGGGCGTTAAATAGGGGTGGAGACGAACGACACGTGGTCAGAACGGGAACGAACAGAGGAAGGGGGCCACGCGGGAGCGGGGCTCCGGGTTGCCACGTGGCTGTGTGTGTGTCTCTACATCTGTCCCTCTCACGCTGCCTATGAGCAGCGTGAAGTAAACTGTAAGGTGAGTTGAATAAAAGCCGAATTTCAGAAGTCGCCTCCACGAGCTTTATTACACCCACGTGACTTTACCGAAAAAACCTACGAGTATGAATCCTTGCAGTCACGAAAGCTTCAAATCTAGAACCAGGTAGGAAACTCAAGATACCGGGATGGAGTGCGTTGAATTTCTTTCGCACCCTACGTAGGCCAACCGTGCTCATCGGAAGCATCAGTCTGCCAGGAAGGGGGGGGGGGGCGTTACTGGGGGGGTGGCGGTAGGCGATGGATGCTTTGTGACATCAACTTCCGCGGGACTATGAGACATCTCCTTTACCAGTGGCAAAATATAGTGATAGGTTTTTACCCTTTCAACTGGTACAAAAACCGACACCTTTATACAAGGCATCATGTTTGCAATAACCACAACACAAGCAGTCAAAATGCAAACAAAAAGAAACAACTCTGATGATGACAATGATATGCACTGTCCTTGAAGTCGATTGGTCCACACCCGAGACAGCTTTCCTTAGAGCCTAGTCTCCATTGGTGTTGGACCAGATGACGCCAAAAGGCGTACAACTCAAAGACAGCGCACTATCAGAGTATTGAGAGCTCGGGGTAAGCATTTACACTATGAGACATCTCCTTTACCAGTGCCAAATATAGTAATATGTGTTTACCCTTTCAACTGGTACAAAACTGACACCTTTATACAAGGCATCATGTTTGCAACCAAAAAGAAACAACTCTGATGACGATAATATATGCACTGTCCTTGAAGTTGATTGGTCCACACCCGAGACAGCTTTTCTTACAGCCTAGTCTCACATTGGTGTTCCACGGAACCTTTCACTACTCACGCGAAGGGTTGCTGGGGGGGGGAGGTCAGAGGTCACGCAGCCGCTCTCTCGCGAGATTTGCGAAGCGAGAGCCAGGCAAGTCCGCGTGACACTCCGGGTGACAAATGTGCTACTCAATATGCACTTAATGCGCCCATACATCGCAAATACATCAATTGCGCCCGGTGTAATTCGTTTTATTTTTTTAACCCCCACTGACAAATCGCGCGTCAAACTACATTTATTTGGGACTTGGTCCAACTCGCTCGTCACCCGGATTAATGACGTGCTCCCCTGGACGAACGTTTGACACAGGGGCACGACGTGTGGAGTTCATATGAATTATATCTGTAGCGATAAAGACATTCATTCTAGATTTGAAGCTTTCGTGACTGCAACGGTTCATATTCTTAGGTTTTTTCGGTAAAGTCACGTAGGTAAAAAAAATTAAAATTAATAAAAGTAAAATAAAAATCACGACGTTTCGGAGGCGACACAAGCTTCCGTCTTCAGGTGGAACCGTCACAGCACGATAGCTGTATCAAGTGAGAGAAATTAAAATTAATAAAAGTAAAATAAAAATAAAATAAAAATCACGTCGTTTCGGAGGCAACACAAGCTTCCGTCTTCAGGTGGAACCGTCACAGCCACGGTAGCTGTATCAAGTGAGAGAAATTAAAATTAATAAAAGTAAAATAAAAATAAAATGAAAATCACGACGTTTCGGAGGCAACACAAGCTTCCGTCTTCAGGTGGAACCGTCACAGCCACGATAGCTGTATCAAGTGAGAGAAATTAAAATTAATAAAAGTAAAACACAAATAAAATGAAAATCACGACGTTTCGGAGGCAACACAAGCTTCCGTCTTCAGGTGGAACCGTCACAGCACGCTCGCTGTATCAAAGACCTTCATCTGTACACGCGTGCGTGTGTGTGCGTGTGGGAGCGGTGGTGTAGTGGTCAGCGCTATGCTGCACTACGAACCCGGCGACCCGAGTTCGATTCCCGCCCACGGCCAACACCGGTGACGGTTATCTGAACCGGTCCCGGGCCTCCCCTAGGTCGACTCAGCCTCAAATGAGTACCTGGTGCGGTGTGTAGTAAACATCGCCACTGGGGAGACAAAGGCGGCCGGACGTGGTGCTGGCCACCCACCCCCTCGTGTGCCGTGCCGGCCTTCATCGGTGCTCGCTAACAGCACTTGCCCCTACAGTCTGTTAAGGCTACACGGGGGTTATTTGTCTTTTTTTGTCTCAAAAAACCTCTGGGGTGCTTCCCGGACAAGGTAGGAAGCTGCAATGTGGTATACAGGTAGCTTTTAGGACACAAACAACGGTGAAAAAAAATCAGAAAATCTGAGATTTTTCATTTTAAGGCCCAAAAATCTCGATGTTTAAGTGTCCCATGAACACGTTTGTTGTGCGTGGTGTCATCCAGAAAACGTTTAAAATATAATATTTATTTTCGTTGATAGAGCGTTAGACGGCTAGTCGAATGAAAACGAGAACCATTGTTCTATCATTTATTGTCTTTGAGATATTTCGGATTCAAGCGGCTTGGAACGTAAAAAAAAAAAATCCGTATTTTACGACGCTCACATCTGAATAAATCGAAAACGATAAAATAAAGCAGCGCTCCCCCCCCCCCCCACAGAGTATTAAGTTCATAAATTTGTGTTCTTTCTAATAATAAAAAAAGAACTGAATCCATTATAGAGGTTGTTGGGGGTTAGATCGCGTAAATATATAAAAGTGTCGTTAAAGCCGCCACCACACGACACAGCCAACTAGTAAGAGTTGTGTCACGTAAACAGAACGTGCCAATTCGTCACTAGTACAGCACTAGTGTATAGTGTAGTGTATAGTGTAGTGTATAGTGTAGTGTATAGTGTAGTGTATAGTGTAGTGTATAGTGTAGTGTATAGTGTAGTGTATAGTGTAGTGTATAGTGTAGTGTATAGTGTAGTGTATAGCAGAGGTGGGACAAAGTCATTGTTATGCAAGTCCAAGTCGAGTCGCAAGTCATCAAATTCATGACTCGAGTCTGACTCGAGTCCAAGTCACATGACTCGAGTCCACACCTCTGGTGTATAGTGTAGTGTATAGTAGTGTATAGTGTAGTGTATAGTACTGTAGTGTAGTGTATAGTGTAGTGTATAGTGTAGTGTATAGTGTAGTGTATAGTGTAGTGTATAGCAGAGGTGGGACAAAGTCATTGTTATGCAAGTCCAAGTCGAGTCGCAAGTCATCAAATTCATGACTCGAGTCTGACTCGAGTCCAAGTCACATGACTCGAGTCCACACCTCTGGTGTATAGTGTAGTGTATAGTAGTGTATAGTGTAGTGTATAGTACTGTAGTGTAGTGTATAGTGTAGTGTATAGTGTAGTGTATAGTGTAGTGTATAGTGTAGTGTATAGCAGAGGTGGGACAAAGTCATTGTTATGCAAGTCCAAGTCGAGTCGCAAGTCATCAAATTCATGACTCGAGTCTGACTCGAGTCCAAGTCACATGACTCGAGTCCACACCTCTGGTGTATAGTGTAGTGTATAGTAGTGTATAGTGTAGTGTATAGTACTGTAGTGTAGTGTATAGTGTAGTGTATAGTGTAGTGTATAGTGTAGTGTATAGCAGAGGTGGGACAAAGTCATTGTTATGCAAGTCCAAGTCGAGTCGCAAGTCATCAAATTCATGACTCGAGTCTGACTCGAGTCCAAGTCACATGACTCGAGTCCACACCTCTGGTGTATAGTGTAGTGTATAGTAGTGTATAGTGTAGTGTATAGTACTGTAGTGTAGTGTATAGTGTAGTGTATAGTGTAGTGTATAGTGTAGTGTATAGTGTAGTGTATAGCAGAGGTGGGACAAAGTCATTGTTATGCAAGTCCAAGTCGAGTCGCAAGTCATCAAATTCATGACTCGAGTCTGACTCGAGTCCAAGTCACATGACTCGAGTCCACACCTCTGGTGTATAGTGTAGTGTATAGTAGTGTATAGTGTAGTGTATAGTACTGTAGTGTAGTGTATAGTGTAGTGTATAGTGTAGTGTATAGTGTAGTGTATAGTGTAGTGTATAGCAGAGGTGGGACAAAGTCATTGTTATGCAAGTCCAAGTCGAGTCGCAAGTCATCAAATTCATGACTCGAGTCTGACTCGAGTCCAAGTCACATGACTCGAGTCCACACCTCTGGTGTATAGTGTAGTGTATAGTAGTGTATAGTGTAGTGTATAGTACTGTAGTGTAGTGTATAGTGTAGTGTATAGTGTAGTGTATAGTGTAGTGTATAGCAGAGGTGGGACAAAGTCATTGTTATGCAAGTCCAAGTCGAGTCGCAAGTCATCAAATTCATGACTCGAGTCTGACTCGAGTCCAAGTCACATGACTCGAGTCCACACCTCTGGTGTATAGTGTAGTGTATAGTAGTGTATAGTGTAGTGTATAGTACTGTAGTGTAGTGTATAGTGTAGTGTATAGTGTAGTGTATAGTGTAGTGTATAGTGTAGTGTATAGCAGAGGTGGGACAAAGTCATTGTTATGCAAGTCCAAGTCGAGTCGCAAGTCATCAAATTCATGACTCGAGTCTGACTCGAGTCCAAGTCACATGACTCGAGTCCACACCTCTGGTGTATAGTGTAGTGTATAGTAGTGTATAGTGTAGTGTATAGTACTGTAGTGTAGTGTATAGTGTAGTGTATAGTGTAGTGTATAGTGTAGTGTATAGTGTAGTGTATAGCAGAGGTGGGACAAAGTCATTGTTATGCAAGTCCAAGTCGAGTCGCAAGTCATCAAATTCATGACTCGAGTCTGACTCGAGTCCAAGTCACATGACTCGAGTCCACACCTCTGGTGTATAGTGTAGTGTATAGTAGTGTATAGTGTAGTGTATAGTACTGTAGTGTAGTGTATAGTGTAGTGTATAGTGTAGTGTATAGTGTAGTGTATAGTGTAGTGTATAGTAGTGTATAGTGTAGTGTATAGTACTGTAGTGTAGTGTATAGTGTAGTGTATAGTGTAGTGTGTAGTGTATAGTGTAGTGTATAGTGTAGTGTATAGTGTAGTGTGTAGTGTAGTGTATAGTGTAGTGTATAGTGTAGTGTATAGTAGTGTATAGTGTAGTGTATAGTACTGTAGTGTAGTGTATAGTGTAGTGTATAGTGTAGTGTATAGTAGTGTATAGTGTAGTGTATAGTACTGTAGTGTAGTGTCCCTCCCCACCCAGCTCCTCCCCACCCTCCCCACCCAGCCCCTCCCCACCCAGCCCCACCCCTCCTACCCCCCACCCAGCCCCACCCTCCCCACCCAGCCCCTCCCCATCCAGCTCCTCCCCACCCAGCCCCTCCCCACCCAGCCCTTCCCTGCACGACGGACGGACGGACACAATAATCCCCTGGTGTTGTAGTAAACATCGCCACTGGGGAAGACAAAGGCGGCCGGGCGTGGTGCTGGCCACCCACCCCCTCGTGTGCCGTGCCGGCCTTCACAGGTGCTGCTACTCGCTAACAGCACTTGCCCCAGCAGTCCGATACAGGCCGTCCATAAATGACGTCACGCGATTTTGGACGATTTCTGACCCCCCCCCTCGTCACACGGCGTCACAATCAGAGCCCCCCCCTAAAATATGACGTCACAAAGCTCTGCCCCCCCCCCAAACTAAAGCATGCTTCAAATCGCTTAAAACTATTGTCATTGTAGTGCGTATTTAATGTGGCGCTGCACTCTGATGTTGTAGGAGAAAACATTTATTAAAAAGTCGATTTAATTAAGTAGAACGTGTTGCCTACATTTATTTAAAGTTGCAGCATTTTGACGTGACGTCACATTTCTCAAACCCCCCACCCCCCCTCGTCACACATCGTCACAAATGTCTGACCCCCCCCACCCCCCCCCAGGTGCGTGACGTCATTTATGGACGGTCCCTTTATAGCTGCTCCCATCTCTCTCGCTTGCATCTCCCCCCCCACCCCCCACCCTCTCTCCCATCTCTGTATTATTGAGGCGTCTTGCCTTTCATTTGAGTCTCTCTCTCCCCCTCTGTGCGCATCTCTCTCGCCCTAGCTCCCTCCCTCCCTCACTCCTCTCCCCTCGCTCTCTCTCCCCTACAAAGCCGATATCTACAGCGGCTGAAATATAATTGGAACGAGTCAATGCTGTCTTTTTTTTCCTTTCTCCTGGACGCGACATAAAATATCACGGAGGGGGAGAAATGGGGGGGGGGGGGGTGGTCACGTGATCAATAGCAAATTGTCCGTGACTCATCCCGAACATATGCGCGTGCAGTACGCGCAAAGACAAAGATGCCCCGGATAGTCTTGACAGACTCATGGGGCAAGTGCTGCCAGAACAGGGGGAGATCACACAAACTCCACTCACTTTCTACAGAACAGGGGGAGATCACACAAACTCCACTCACTCAGTCACTCTACAGAACAGGGGGAGATCACACAAACTCCACTCACTTTCTACAGAACAGGGGGAGATCACACAAACTCCACTCACTCACTCACTCTACAGAACAGGGGGAGATCACACAAACTCCACTCACTTTCTACAGAACAGGGGGAGATCACACAAACTCCACTCACTCACTCACTCTACAGAACAGGGGGAGATCACACAAACTCCACTCACTTTCTACAGAACAGGGGGAGATCACACAAACTCCACTCATTCACTCTGTAGAACAGGGGGAAATCATACAAACTCCACTCACTCTCACTGTAGAACAGGGGGAAATCATAAAAACTCCACTCACTCTCACTGTAGAACAGGGGGAGATCATACAAACTCCACTCACTCTCACTGTAGAACAGGGGAAAATCATACAAACTCCACTCACTCACTCTGTAGAACAGGGGGAAATCATACAAACTCCACTCACTCTCACTCTGTAAAACAGGGGGAGATCATACAAACTCCACTCCCTCACTCTACAGAACAGGGGGAAATCATACAAACTCCACTCACTCACTCTGTAGAACAGGGGAAGATCACACAAACTCCACTGACTCTCACTGTAGAACATGGGGAGATCATACAAACTCCACTCACTCACTCTGTAGGACAGGGGGAAATCATACAAACTCCACTCACTCACTCTGTAGAACAGGGGGAGATCATACAAACTCCACTCACTCACTCTGTAGAACAGGGGAGATCACACAAACTCCACTCACTCACTCTGTAGAACAGGGGAAGATCACACAAACTCCACTCACTCTCACTGTTGAACAGGGGGAAATCATACAAACTCCACTCACTCTCACTGTAGAACAGGGGGAGATCATACAAACTCCACTCACTCTCACTGTAGAACAGGGGGAGATCATACAAACTCCACTCACTCACTCACTCTACAGAACAGGGGGAGATCACACAAACTCCACTCACTTTCTACAGAACAGGGGGAGATCACACAAACTCCACTCACTCACTCTGTAGAACAGGGGGAAATCATACAAACTCCACTCACTCTCACTGTAGAACAGGGGGAAATCATACAAACTCCACTCACTCTCACTGTAGAACAGGGGGAGATCATACAAACTCCACTCACTCTCACTGTAGAACAGGGGAAAATCATACAAACTCCACTCACTCACTCTGTAGAACAGGGGGAAATCATACAAACTCCACTCACTCTCACTCTGTAGAACAGGGGGAGATCATACAAACTCCACTCCCTCACTCTACAGAACAGGGGGAAATCATACAAACTCCACTCACTCACTCTGTAGAACAGGGGAAGATCACACAAACTCCACTGACTCTCACTGTAGAACATGGGGAGATCATACAAACTCCACTCACTCACTCTGTAGAACAGGGGGAGATCATACAAACTCCACTCACTCACTCTGTAGGACAGGGGGAAATCATACAAACTCCACTCACTCACTCTGTAGAACAGGGGGAGATCATACAAACTCCACTCACTCACTCTGTAGAACAGGGGGAGATCATACAAACTCCACTCACTCACTCTATAGAACAGGGGAGATCACACAAACTCCACTCACTCACTCTGTAGAACAGGGGAAGATCACACAAACTCCACTCACTCTCACTGTAGAACAGGGGGAAATCATACAAACTCCACTCACTCACTCTGTAGAACAGGGGGAGATCATACAAACTCCACTCACTCTCACTGTAGAACAGGGGGAGATCATACAAACTCCACTCACTCTGTAGAACAGGGGGAGATCACACAAACTCCACTCACTCTCACTGTTGAACAGGGGGAAATCATACAAACTCCACTCACTCTCACTGTAGAACAGGGGGAAATCATACAAACTCCACTCACTCACTCTGTAGAACAGGGGGAGATCATACAAACTCCACTCACTCTCACTGTAGAACAGGGGGAGATCATACAAACTCCACTCACTCTGTAGAACAGGGGGAGATCATACAAACTCTACTCACTCTGCAGAACAAGGGGAAATCATACAAACTCCACTCACACACTCTACAGAACAGGGGGAGATCATACAAACTCCACTCACACACTCTGTAGAACAAGGGGAGATCACACAAACTCCACTCATTCACTGTAGAACAGGGGGAGATCATACAAACTCCACTCACTCACTCACTCTGTAGAACAAGGGGAGATCACACAAACTCCACTCATTCACTGTAGAACAGGGGGAGATAATACAAACTTCACTCACTCTGTATGCGTGGCTCTGTGTGTGGCTCTGTGAGTGTGTGGGGAGCGGTGGTGTAGCGATTAGCGCGTTGTGCTCCGAACCCGGCGACCCGAATTCGATTCCCGCTCACGACCACCAACACTGGTGACGATTATCTGAACCGGTCCTGGGCCTCCGCTAGGTCGACTCAGCCTCAAATGAGTACCTGGTGCGGTGTTTAAACATCGCCACTAAGGAGACAAAGGCGGCCGGGCGTGGTGCTGGCCTCCCACCCCTTCGTGTGCCGTGCCGGCCTTTATAGGTGCTCGCTAACAGCACTTGCCCCTACAGTCTGTTAAGGCTATACGGGGGGGTCTTTGTCTTTGTTTGTGTGTGTGTGTGTGCGCACCACCTGTGTCCCCCTACGATGGCACAGTAGGGGGGCACAGGTGGTGCATCGGCCACTCATCTCAGTCAGTCGACCCGTGGCACCAGCTGGGTCTGCCCCGTGACCTCCTGCCAGCGGGCGTTCGACACTTCACGTGGCCTCAAGGTGCACATGGCCTGGCACAAGCGTCGTGGTGACGTCACCGCCACTTAGTGGCGAATGGCGGTTGTTGCTGTTGTATGTGTGTATGTGTGTGTGTGTTTGTGTGTATATGTGTGTGTGTGTATATATATGTGTGTGTGAATGTGTATAGTAGGGGGCACAGGTGGTGCATCAGCCAGTCATCTCGGTCATCTCAGTCAGTCGACCCGTGGCACCTGCTGGGTCTGCCCCGTGACCTCCTGCTGCCAGCGGGCGTTCGACCACTTCACGTGGTGGACTCAACGTCCACCCAGCAGCCAGACACCCACCTCCTCATGTGTGGCGGCCTTCATAGGTGCTGCCACTCGCGAACAGCACTTGCCCCGACAGTCCGTTATGCAAGGCCGTAGCCATGGAGGCAACATTGGGGGGGGCAAATCTTCTAGAGGGTCTGGGCCCCCCCCCCCAGAAAAATCACATCTTAATTTAAAAACATATTTCCTGCCATTTCCATCTAAAATATAAAAAAATGCATTAACACATTTGATTGACTTTTAATTTGTTTTTCACAATAATGTCTAATAGTGTATTGTATTACATTGCTCCGTTTTTTTGTTACCTTTTCTTGTTTCATTGTATGTTAATGGCAGAGATTAGGGATTCGTAAAGTACAACCATAACCACAATCATATAAACAGAAACCTATTTTATAGCAATATATTGGGGGGGGGGGGAGGGGGGGCATTTTGAGCATATTTATAATAATTACGACCTTGCTGTTGAGGCTATACGAACCCCGGCGTGCCAGAGTTCAAATGATCATCTCAACCGGTTCTCTCCCCCCTAGGTCGACTCAGCCTCAAATGAGTAGGCGGTACTGATACGGAGTAAACATCGCCACTGGGGAGACAAATGCATGCGCTCGGTTGACCTTTATCGATGCTGCTACTCGATACGAACAGCACTCGCCCCAACATTCTGTGAAAGGCTACACGGGGGAAATTCGTTTCGCTGCGCATGGTGTATTCTTGTCTCGACGCGGCATGAAATCTTGCGTTGGCATTGTTATTCCTACCCGCAGGGATGAGTGAGTGTCGGGAGAGAGCATGTGCGCACGTCTGTGTGTGGGTGTGTAAGTGTGTGTGTGTACATCCGTGTGCAAATGTGTGGGTGTGCAAGTGTGTGTGTGTAAATCCGTGTGTAAGTGTGTGGGTGTGTAAGTGTGTGTGTGTGTAAGTGTGTGTGTGTCCGTGTGTAAGTGTGTGGGTGTGTAAGTGTGTGTGTGTAAGTGTGTGTGTGTGTCCGTGTGCAAGTGGGTGGGTGTGTAAGTGTGTGTGTATGTCCGTGTGTGGGTGTGTAAGTGTGTGTGTGTGTGTATGTCCGTGTGTAAGTGTGTGGGTGTGTAAGTGTGTAGGTGTGTAAGTGTGTGTGTATGTCCGTGTGTGGGTGTGTAAGTGTGTGTGTATGTCTGTGTGTAATTGTGTGGGTGTGTAAGTGTGTGTGTGTGTGTATGTCCGTGTATGGGTGTGTAAGTGTGTGTGTGCATGTCTGTGTGTGTAAGTGGGGAGCGGTGGGTGTAGTGGTTAGCGCTACGCTGCGCTACGAACCTGCCCACCCGAGTTCGATTCCCGCTCACGGCCAACACCAGTGACGATTATCTGAACTGGTCCTGGGCCTCCCCTAGGTCGACTCAGACTCAAATGAGTACCTGGTGCGGTGTGTAAATATCGCCACTGGGGAGACAAAGGCGGCCGGGCATGGTGCTGGCCACCCACCCCCTCGTGTGGTGTGCCGGCCTTCATAGGTGCTCGCTAACAGCACTTGCCCCTACAGTCTGTTCAGGCTATACGGCTACCCGGGTACGGGTAGCCGGGTAGGCCGTGAGTCACTGGTGAGTAACCGTTTGTCACTCATTTCGGGGTACGGGTACGGGTAGGGAACGGGAACCCGTACCCGGCCGAGTACGGGTACGGGTTCCCACTTGCGACCCTGGTGCGGCCGGGTACGGGTAAGGAATCAAAACCCGTTTGCGACCTCTGCCACAGCCTCACGCACGCAGTCGCACTATTGAGGCTCGCGTCTTTAATGCTCCATTACACGATCATTTCTGGCCGATGGCACGGCCCGCGTGGCTACGCGCCAACGATTCCGCGTCAAATGAGGTCTCAATTGGCACTCTCCAAAGCAGCACTCGAACGCGTAAATCACGCCGAGCGCAATTTGAATCCACTTAACGCAGAGCGGCTAATTGCAGTTCGATGTCGTTGTGTGAGTGGAGGGAGTGGTGGCGCTGCAGTTAGCGCACCGCTTCCTCGTGTGCCACCCGGCCATGGCTGCAGCATCAGCGGCGAGCGGTGATGACAATTACTAAGCTGGGTCACCCAGGCGACACTTATACACCATGGGTCCTGATGAGAATTAAGATCTGGTAACGCAGGCTACACTGATGACAATTATTATCTGGTTACCAGGGCTACACTTGTGCACCATGGGTCCTGATGAGATTTGTCTTCTTCTTGGTTCTTTCGGTAAAGTAACGTAGAAGGGAAATAATAAAATAATAAAAATAAAACATAATAAAATAATTCTCACGACGTTTCGGCCACAACGCAAGCAGCCGCCAGGTCTGTTGGGGAGACGCTGTCTCTCCCCGACAGACCTGGTCTTCACCTGAGGACGGCTGCTTGCGTTGTGGCCGAAACGTCGTGAGAATTAGTTTATTATGTTTTATTTTTATTATTTTATTATTTCCCTTCTACGTAATGACTTTACCGAAAGAACCAAGAAGATGAAACAAACTATGTCTCGCTCCCTCCCTCCCTCCATCTCCCTCCCGCTCTTTCATTTCTTTTTTTTCATTTTTTTTGTGTTATTTTTCTATTTGTTATTCTTTTTTTTCATTTTTTTTGTGTTATTTTTCTATTTGTTATTCTTTTTTTTACTATCAAGAGGAATCAAGAAGATGCTCGGTGTAGTCGGCACTTTGCTTCGTTCATCATTTCGTTAAAAAAATGTATTATGCTTTCCTTTATGTACCCCCCCCTCACTCTCTCGCTCACTCTCGCTCACTCTCTCGCTCACTCTCTCACTCTCCCTCTCGCTCACTCTCCCTCTCGCTCGCTCTCTCACTCTCCCTCTCGCTCACTCTCTCGCTCACTCTCGCTCACTCTCTCGCTCACCCTCTCGCTCACTCTCTCGCTCACCCTCTCGCTCACCCTCTCGCTCACTCTCGCTCACACTCTCGCTCACTCTCTCGCTCACTCTCTCACTCTCCCTCTCGCTCACTCTCCCTCTCGCTCACTCTCTCGCTCACTCTCGCTCACTCTCTCGCTCACTCTCGCTCACTCTCTCGCTCACTCTCTCACTCTCCCTCTCGCTCACTCTCCCTCTCGCTCACTCTCCCTCTCGCTCGCTCTCTCGCTCTCCCTCTCGCTCACTCTCTCGCTCACTCTCGCTCACTCTCTCGCTCACCCTCTCGCTCACTCTCTCGCTCACCCTCTCGCTCACCCTCTCGCTCACTCTCGCTCACACTCTCGCTCACTCTCTCGCTCACTCTCTCACTCTCCCTCTCGCTCACTCTCCCTCTCGCTCACTCTCTCGCTCACTCTCGCTCACTCTCTCGCTCACTCTCGCTCACTCTCTCGCTCACTCTCGCTCACTCTCTCGCTCACCCTCTCGCTCACTCTCTCGCTCACTCTCTCGCTCACTCTCTCGCTCACTCTCCTTCTCGCTCACTCTCCCTCTCGCTCACTCTCTCGCTCACTCTCGCTCACTCTCTCGCTCACCCTCTCGCTCACTCTCTCGCTCACTCTCTCGCTCACTCTCTCGCTCACTCTCTCGCTCACTCTCGCGCTCACTCTCTCGCTCACTCTCGCGCTCACTCTCTCGCTCACCCTCTCGCTCACTCTCTCGCTCACTCTCTCGCTCACTCTCCCTCTCGCTCACTCTCTCGCTCACTCTCGCTCACTCTCTCGCTCACTCTCTCACTCTCCCTCTCACTCTCCCGCTCACTCTCCCTCTCGCTCACTCTCCCTCTCGCTCACTCTCTCGCTCACTCTCGCTCACTCTCTCGCTCACTCTCGCTCACTCTCTCGCTCACCCTCTCGCTCACTCTCTCGCTCACTCTCTCGCTCGCTCTCCCTCTCGCTCACTCTCTCGCTCACTCTCGCTCACTCTCTCGCTCACTCTCTCACTCTCCCTCTCACTCTCCCTCTCGCTCACTCTCCTCTCGCTCACTCTCTCGCTCACTCTCGCTCACTCTCTCGCTCACTCTCGCTCACTCTCTCGCTCACCCTCTCGCTCACTCTCTCGCTCACTCTCGCTCACTCTCTCGCTCAGTCTCGATCACACTCTCGCTCACTCTCTCGCTCACCCTCTCGCTCACTCTCTCGCTCACTCTCGCTCACTCTCTCGCTCGCTCTCTCGCTCACTCTCTCGCTCACTCTCGCTCACTCCCGCTCACCCTCTCGCTCACTCTCTCGCTCACTCTCGCTCACTCTCTCGCTCACTCTCGCTCACTCTCTCGCTCGCTCTCTCGCTCACTCTCTCGCTCACTCTCGCTCACTCTCACGCTCACTCTCCCTCTCGCTCGCTCTCTCGCTCACTCTCGCTCACTCTCTCGCTCACCCTCTCGCTCACTATCTCGCTCGCTCTCTCGCTCGCTCTCTCGCTCTCCCTCTCGCTCGCTTTCTCGCTCACTCTCTCGCTCTCTCTCTCGCTCTTTTGTTTAAACTACGACAAGTTGCTGCATCTGCACGCAGCCCTTCTCGCAGTCCTTCGGCCTCCGACGTGTAGCTCATATCAGCATGCAGAGCTCCCCGTCATCTGCCACCGAGCACACGGCCTCCTCCATCGCCCACTGCTCCTTGAAGGCCGGCACGGCGTGGGTCAGCTCCGACCAGAGCGCGGAAGATGCCCAGGCTGCCGGCCGGCAGATCTCTGGCTTACTCCAGCAGCGTTCTTGCTGTGGTTGTCCCACCTGATGACGATTGCTTCCGTTGCGATCTGAACGTCGTGATCTATGATTAGTTGTTCGACCTTCGTGACTTGACCGAAAGAAGCAACGAGTAGGGACTGATTCTAGATTTGAAGCTTTCGTGACTGCAATGATTCATATTCTTAAGGTTTTTTTCGGTAAAGTCACGTGGGTGAAAAATTAAAATTAATAAAAGCAAAATAAAAGTAAAATAAAAATCACGACGTTTCGGAGGCAACACAAGCTTCCGTCTTCAGGTGGAACCGTCACTGAATCGCGAAGCAAACTGCCTGGAATTGGTTGGATGCGGTGATGCTCCGAACGCATTTTTGGCGTGTAGCACCTGGGCCATGAGCCTCAGGGCAAGGGGGGGGGAATTCGGGGCCGGATGATCTCCCCTCTTATACAACATTTTGACTAAGTTAGCCCGATGGAGGGCCGGGAGACAGAGGCCAATGATAAGAGGGGTGACCCTCTCACCCCTCCCTCCCCTCCCTCCCATCCCTCCCCTCCCTCCCTCCCTCCCATCCCTCCCTCCCCTCCCTCCCACCCTTCCTTTCCATCCCCCTCTCCCTCCCCTACCTCCCTCCCCTCCCTCCCCTCCCTCCCTCCCTCCCTCCCACGCCTCCCTCCCCTACCTCCTCTGCTACCCCTCGCTCCCTCCCTCCCGTCCATCCCTGGCTCCCCCCCTCCCCCCTCCTCTCCCTCCCTCCCACGCCTCCTCTCTCTCCCCCCCTCCCCTCCCTCCCTCACCATCCTCACATCCCCTCTACTCTGTAGGATCTCAGTAGCAGTCGAGGCGGTGCTCATGTGGACATTCCACGTTCATAATGGCGTTCGGGGAGGCAGGGATTTGGGGGGGGGGGGGGGGGGGGCTGGCGGGCGAGTCCATTTTATCGACCCCATAAAAATGATGGGCAAAGTCCGCCCACCCTGCCGGCAGTGGCGTTAGCAAGAAATTGCAGGGCTGCGCTTCTACAGTGAACATTGTTTACGTGTTAACGTGTAATGACACATTGTGTGTGTGTGCTTACATCACAAGCGGTATAATTGAAGTTTCCAAATTATTATCACAAGCGTCATCGTTCGTGCCGACTGTCCCCCCCTACCCCCCCCCCCCCCCCAAAAAGTGGTACTCATCTTCTTGGTTCTTTCGGTAAAGTCACGTAGAATGGAAATAATAAAATAATAAAAATAAAACACAATAAAATATTATTTTTAATGCTTTTATTTTATTATTTTCATTCTACGTGACTTTACCGAAAGAACCAAGAAGATGAATCCCTGCAGTCACGAAAGCTTTAAATCGAAAAGTGGTACTCGTTTTATCGACCCGGGGAGGTAAGGGATGATGATGGTTTGAGCCAACCGCCCCCCCCCCCTCCAACCTTCCGTTATTGCGAGGGGGCCGGTTTAGAATCCCCCCCCGCGCACCCCGGACTCTACCAACTGTGGAACAAGAGCGGGGGGGGGCACGGTTCAGACACCCCCTGGACCTGCACTAGAATCGAATAACCCCCCCTCCCCCCCTGCTCGACATCACGAGTTGAACTCGTCCGGCTGTCAGAGCCGTGCAGTCACTCACAATCACACGCGGCTCCCTCCTCCCTCCTTCCTCCCCTCCTCCTCCCTCCTTCCTCCCTCCTTCCTCCCTCCTCCTCCTCCCTCCTTCTCTCCCTCCTCCTCCTTCCCGTGGATGCCTCCTCCCCAGGACATATTGCCCCGACTAACCGACCCTAATGCCTGCTGCTGTGTATTTGGAGTTTGCGTGTCTCTCTCTCTCTCATCATCATCACGGTGGCTAGGAGATGTCAACTACCTCGCCTGGTGTGCAGGAGGTCGTGGGCTCGATCCCGACCCTGACGCCTGCTGCTGCTGTGTATTTGGAGTTTGCGTGTCTCTCTCTCATCATCATCACGGTGGCTAGGAGATGTCAACTACCCCGCCTGGTGTGCAGGAGGTCGTAGGTTCGATCTAGACCCTGACGCCTGCTGCTGTGTATTAGGAGTTTGCGTGTCTCTCTCTCTCCCCGTGGTCGCGTGGGTTTGTCTCCGGTTCCTCCGATTTTCACCCTCCACATTCAGAATCAACGTCACGCGGTTCAGGGGATTTGGCAGCTGCTGTAAATGTCCACACGATGACGACGATGATGACGACGATGATGACGATGATGATGACGACGATGATGATGATGACGGCGATGATGACGACGATGATGACGACGACGACGATGATGATGATGATGACGATGATGATGACGACGATGATGATGACGACGATGATGATGATGATGACGATGATGATGATGACGACGACGACGATGATGATGATGATGACGATGATGATGATGACGATGATGATGATGACGACGACGACGATGATGATGATGACGATGATGATGACGATGATGATGATGACGACGATGATGATGATGATGATGACGATGATGATGATGATGACGACGATGATGATGACGATGATGATGACGATGATGATGACGATGATGATGACGACGATGATGATGACGATGATGACGACGACGATGATGATGATGACGATGATGATGACGACGATGATGATGACGATGATGATGACGATGATGATGACGATGACGACGATGACGATGATGATGACGATGATGATGTCGATAAGCCGCCACTTCCTTAGACTATCAAAAGCGATGCAGCCCAGTTGGGGCCTTACCCGGGTAAAATAAAATAAAATCCGTAGTTAGTCAATAAAGTAGAATACAGCAACCATCATCATCAGGCGACTTTCACAGATATAATTGTTCTGTTTTTGGTCTTATTATATTTGACATTTCAGACCCCTCACCCCATGTCAAAACGAATCATCTTCATGCAAATCCAGAGTTAGCATCAGCAGCATTCACATGCGTGGTGCAAATACAATATTTTAATATTTATATGAGACGGGGCTCGTTCTATTTAAAAAAAAAAGGCTAATTAAATAGAGCACACTCGCAGATTGGCATGTGTCTCTCCGGAGGCTGATTTTAGCGAATGTGCCGAGTCAGCTCCAGTGAGATGCAGGGTTCAAGTTCTGGGTCTAGTTGGGCCACTCTCTCCCCCACCCACCCACCCTCTCTCACTCTCTCTGTCTCTCTCTGCCTCTCTCTCTCTCTCAAGAGGTTCATAATGGCCGTGTCTCAATCACTTAGCCAGCTGCTGTGAGATTCAAGGTTCAAGTTCTGAGTCTAGCTGGGCCACTCTCTCCCACCCACCCACCCTCTCTCACTCTCTCTGTCTCTCGCTCTCTTTTTTTACGATCAGTGGAAACAAGAAGATGCTCGGTGTATTCGGCACTTTGCTTCGTTCATAATTTCGTAAAAATTTTTTTAAACTTTGCTTTATGTAAACCCCCACCTCTCGCTCACTCTCTCGCTCACTCTCTCTCTCTCACTCTCTGTCTCTCCCTCTCTATGTCTCTCACTCTCTCTGTCTCTCTCTTGTGTCTCTCCTCTCTCTCTCAAGAGGTTCATAATGGCCGTGTCTCAATTACTTAGCCAGCTCCGGTGAGATGCAGGGGTTCAAGTTCTGGGTCCTAGCTGGGCCACTCTCTCCCCACCCACCCAACCTCACTCACTCTTTCTGTCTCTCTGTCTCTCCCTCTCTCACTCTCTCTGTCTCTCTCACTATCTCTGTCTCTCTCCTCTCTCTCTCAAGAGGTTCATAATGGCCGTGTCTCAATTACTTAGCCAGCTCCGGTGAGATGCAGGTTCAAGTTCTGGGTCTAGCTGGGCCACTCTCTCCCACCCACCCAACCTCACTCACTCTTTCTGTCTCTCTGTCTCTCCCTCTCTCACTCTCTCTGTCTCTCTCGCCATCTCTGTCTCTCTCCTCTCTCTCTCAAGAGGTTCATAATGGCCGTGTCTCAATCACTTAACCAGCTCGGTAAGATTCAAGGTTCAAGTTCTGGGTCTAGCTGGGCCACTCTCCCCCACCCACCCACCCACCCTCTCTCTCTCTCACTATCTCTCTCTGCCTCTCTCTCAAGAGGTTCATAATGGCCGTGTCTCAATCACTTAGCCAGCTGCGGTGAGATGCAGGGTTCAAGTTCTGAGTGAATCTCTTTCACGATCTCTCTCGCCTCTCTCTCTCTCCTCTCTGTGTCTCTCTCTCAAGGGCTCTTTAATGGACACGTGACCAGCTGTCACAAGTGAGCATCCAAACATTGGAGGCTCATCTTGCGTTCACAACCTCCTACCACACCCCCACACCACAAAGTGGTACTCGTTTTATCGACCATCCGAAGGCAGGGATGATGGGCCGCGTGAACACCCCACCAAAAACACAGAAGACAACATTTCCGCGAAGGAACGCGTCTGGGGTTTGCAGTCGGCGGGCAGGCACAGCGTGGGAAACGAAGAGACGTAATATTATCTGGCGAGGCGAATACTTATTCAGCGTTGGGTAAGGCCACGTCAGTGGCAATTGCCGAATGTGTGTCGTCAGCACCCTCCTCCACCACCCGACGCAGAGCGACACGAGTTGTCGCGTGGTGCGGAAGCGTTGGATGGCGCGTCTGGTGAATTGTTGTTGTTGTGGTTAATGCAGTGACACGAAATCCTCGTAAAAAGGTTTCAGTTTAATTGCCAGAAAAAGGGGAAAAACCCCCTATTATTATATTTTGGTACTGGCAAAGGAGGTATAATGATTTCGATTTAAAGCTTTCGTGACTGCAGGGATTCATCTTCTTGGTTCTTTCGGTAAAGTCACGTAGAAGGGAAATAATAAAATAATAAAAATAAAACATAATAAAATAATTCTCACGACGTTTCGGCCACAACGCAAGCAGCCGTCCTCAAGTGAAGTACAGGTCTGTCGGAAAGACAGCGTCTGAATGAGACAGACCTGTTCTTCACCTGAGGACGGGCTGCTTGCGTTGTGGCCGAAACGTCGTGAGAATTATTTTATTATGTTTTATTTTTATTATTTTATTATTTCCCTTCTACGTGACTTTACCGAAAGAACCAAGAATACAATGCATCTATTATCATAGTGTGTTTTTTGTTTGCATTTTGACTGCAAGTATTGTGATTAATGCAGTTACATGAATCCTTGTGAAAATGTTTCAGTTTTGTTGCCAGGAAAAAGGGGAAAAAACCCTCTTATTATTATGATGTTGTTGTTGTTATCGTCGACGCAACACTTACCTGGTGAGTTAGTAACAATAGCATTGCATGTGTCTTGACACTAATAGACTCAACTGGCTGAAGCGCTTTCAAAAATTGGCATCCCGAAGCGCCGCGCATCAGAGTTAATGTATTATTACAAGACAACTATTTATTTAACTTTTTTTTATTTTAGCAGGTAGGGCCCGCACTGAGCTAAGAAACTATTTTTCAGAAGTGATCCGGCTATCAAAAATGATAGCTCAACGAAAGTGGCTTCATCATCATCGTGTGGAAATGTAAAACCCTCTAAACGTGTGGCGACGTTGAATCAAACGTGGAGGGGGGGAAACCAGAGGGCGACCACGGGGAGAGAGAGAGACACGCAAACTCCAAATACACAGCAGCAGGCGTCAAGGTCGGGATCGAACCCACGACCTCCTGCATACCAGGCGAGGTAGTGAACATCTCCTAGCCACCGTGATGATGTTGAGAGAGAGAGAAAACGCAAACTCCAAACATACAGACAGCAGGCGTCAGGGTCGGGATCGAATCCAAGAACCTCCTGTATACCAAGCGAGGTAGTTAACATCTCCTAGCCACCGTGACGTTTCACAGCGACACGTCACGCTGCTGTTGTTGTTGTTGTTGCTGTTGTTGTTGTTGCTGTTGTTGTTGTTGGCCGCGAGCGGGAATCGACCCTCGGATCGCCGGGTTCGCAGCGCGGCGGAGCGCTGGTGGTGGTGGTGGGGGTGGTGGTGGTGGTGGTGGGGGGTGGTGGTGGTGGGGGGGGGTGGTGGTGGTGGTGGTGGGGGTGGTGGGGGGTGGTGGTGGTGGTGGGTGGTGGTGGTGGGGGTGGTGGGGGTGGTGGTGGGGGTGGTGGGTGGTGGTGGTGTGGGTGGTGGTGGGGGGTGTGGTGGTGGGTGGTGGTGGTGGTGGTGGGGGTGGTGGTGGGGGTGGTGGTGGGGGTGGTGGTGGTGGTGGTGGTGGGGGTGGTGGTGGTGGTGGGGGTGGTGGGGGTGGTGGTGGTGGGGGGTGGTGGTGGGGGTGGTGGGTGGTGGTGGGGGGGTGGTGGTGGGGGTGGTGGTGGTGGTGGGGGTGGTGGTGGTGGTGGTGGTGGGGGTGGTGGTGGTGGGGGTGGTGGTGGTGGTGGTGGGGGGGTGGTGGTGGGGGTGGTGGTGGGGGTGGTGGTGGTGGTGGGGGTGGTGGTGGTGGGGGGGGTGGTGGTGGTGGTGGTGGGGGTGGTGGTGGTGGGGGTGGTGATGGTGGTGGTGGTGGGGGTGGTGGTGGTGGGGGTAGTGGGGGTGGTGGTGGGGGTGGTGGGGGTGGTGGTGGGGGTGGTGGTGGGGGTGGTGGTGGTGGTGGTGGTGGTGGTGGTGGTGGTGGTGGGGGGTGGTGGTGGGGGTAGTAGGGGTGGTGGTGGTGGTGGTGGTGGTGGTGGTGGTGGGGAGGTGGTGGTGGGGGTAGTAGGGGGTGGTGGTGGTGGTGGTGGTGGTGGTGGTGGTGGTGGTGGTGGGGGTGGTGGTGGTGGTGGTGGGGGTGGTGGGGTGTGGTGGTGGGGGGTGGTGGTGGGGGTGTGGGGGTGGTGGTGGTGGTGGTGGTGGTGGTGGTGGGGTGGTGGTGGTGTGGTGGTGGGTGGTGGTGGTGGTGGTGGTGGTGGTGGTGGTGGTGGTGGTGGGGGTGGTGGTGGTGGGTGGTGGTGGGGTGGTGGTGGTGGGGGTGGTGGTGGTGGTGGGGGTGGTGGTGGTGGTGGGGTGGTGGTGGTTGGGGGGTGGTGGTGGGGGTTGAGTGGGGGTGGTGGTGGGGGTGGTGGTGGTGGGGGGTGGTGGTGGGTGGGGTGGTGGTGGGGGTGGTGGTGGTGGGGTGGTGGTGGGGTGGTGGGGGGGGGTGGGTGGTGGGGGTGGTGGTGGGGGTAGTGGGGGTGGTGGTGGTGGTGGTGGTGGGTGGGGGGGTGGTGGTGGGGGTGGTGGTGGGGTGTAGTGGGGGTGGTGGTGGGGGTGGTGGTGGTGGTGGTGGGGGGTGGTGGCGGGGGGTGGTGGTGGTGGTGGTGGTGGTGGGGGGTGGGGGTGGTGGTGGGGGTGGTGGTGGGGGTGGTGGTGGTGGTGGTGGTGGGGGGGGTGGTGGTGGTGGTGGGGGGAAGTATCACCGCCCCCCCCTCCCGAGTCGATCGATGGGACGTGCCAAGACAGAGGTTGTGGGTGGGGGGGGGTCCCTTCGCTCCGAAAAAGCCGAGATCCACAACGCGCAGCTGCAGCAGCAGCAGCAGCATCAACATCAGCAGCAACAGCAGCAGCATCAACAACAGCAGCAGCAGCAGCAGCATCAGCATCAACATCAGCAGCAGCAGCAGCATCAGCAGCAGCAGCATCAACAGCATCATCAACAGCAGCATCAGCATCAACATCAGCAGCAGCAGCAGCATCAACAACAGCAGCATCAGCATCAACAGCATCATCAACAGCAGCATCAGCATCAACAGCAGCAGCATCAGCAGCATCAGCATCAACATCAGCAGCATCAACATCAGCAGCAGCATCAGCATCACTCCCCTCCAACGCGGTTTTGAGGCACAAACCGCAGTGGTTTGTTGTTGTTGTTGTGTTGTTGTTGTTG
>NC_136337.1:3515516-3526502 GCF_964198595.1 Lampetra fluviatilis | reverse complement strand
TACACACACACAGACACACACACGTACACACACACAGACACACACACACGTACACACACACAGACACACACACGTACACACAACAACAACCGCCATTCTCCACTAAGTGTCGATGACGTCACCACGACGCTTGTGCCAGGCCAAGTGCACCTTGAGGCCACGTGAAGTGTCGAACGCCCGCTGGCAGGAGGTCACTGGGCAGACCCAGCAGGTGCCACGGGTCGACTGACTGAGATGACCGAGATGAGTGGCTGATGCACCACCTGTGCCCCCCTACTGTGCCAACTCGCTGTGCACACACACACACACGTACACACACACATACACACACACACATACCCTTCTCACATTGGGGGTCACGACACATTTATACTTAACGCGATCTAACTCCAAACACCTTAATCGATCGCGAAAGACGACTACGTGTTAAAGCACTTGCCTAGCAGTCTGTTAAGGCTACACGGGGGATCTTTGTCTGTTGTATATGCGTGTGTGTTCATGCGTGGTGCTGGCCACCCACCCCCTCGTGTGCCGTGCCGGTCTTCATTGCTACTCGCTAACAGCACTTGCCCCAACAGCCTCTTGCAGGCTACACGGGGGATCTTTGTCTTTTGTATATGTGTGTGTGTGTGTTCATGCGTGGTGCTGGCCACCCACCCCCTCGTGTGCCGTGCCGGTCTTCATTGGTGCTACTCGCTAACAGCACTTGCCCCAACAGCCTCTTGCAGGCTACACGGGGGATCTTTGTCTTTTGTATATGTGTGTGTGTGTGTGTTCATGCGTGGCGCTGGCCACCCACCCCCTCGTGTGCCGTGCCGGTCTTCATTGCTACTCGCTAACAGCACTTGCCCCAACAGCCTCTTGCAGGCTACACGGGGGATCTTTGTCTTTTGTATATGTGTGTGTGTGTGTGTTCATGCGTGGTGCTGGCCACCCACCCCCTCGTGTGCCGTGCCGGTCTTCATTGGTGCTACTCGCTAACAGCACTTGCCCCAACAGCCTCTTGCAGGCTACACGGGAGTGGAGGTATCTTTATATTTGCTCGTGTGTGTGTGTGTGTGTCCACATCGTTCCATACATTCCGGGATCTCACAATTACGCAAGCTGTGCGTGTATCGATGCCAAGTAGGCGAGGTGTGTGTGTGTTCTTTGACTGCGGCACAGATTTCACCTTTCATCTTCGTGCGGTATAATTTAAAGGGCAATCATTTCCCCGGCTTCCCACGATCATTTGCACACTAATGTGACTGGCTCTTCGTGCGCGCGCGCGCGTGTGTGTGTCTGTGTGCCTGTGTGTGTGTGTGCCTGTGTGCCTGTGTGTGTGTGTGTCTGTGTGTGTGTGTGTCTGTGTGTGTGTGTCTGTGTGTGTGTGCCTGTGTGTGTGTGCCTGTGTGTGTGTACGTGTGTGTGTGTGTGTGCCTGTGTGTGTGTCTGTGTGCCTGTGTGTGTGTGTGTATGTCTGTGTGTGTGTGTCGGCACAGTAGGGGGCACAGGTGGTGCATCAGCCAGTCGTCTCGGTCATCTCAGTCAGTCGACCCGTGGCACCTGGGTCTGCCCCGTGACCTCCTGCCAGCGGGCGTTCGACACTTCACGTGGCCTCAGGGTGCACATGGCCTGGCACAAGCGTCGTGGTGACGTCACCGCCACTTAGTGGCGAATGGCGGTTGTTGTTGTTGTGTGTGTCTGTGTGTGTGTCTGTGTGTGTGCGTGTCTGTGTGTGTGTGCCTGTGTGTGTGTGTGTGTCTGTGTGTGTGCCTGTGTGTGTGTGTGTGCGTGTGTGTGTGTGCCTGTGTGTGTCTGTGTGCGTGTGTGTCTGTGTGTGTGTGTGTTCGTGTGTGTGCCTGTGTGTGTGCCTGTGTGCCTGTGTGTGTGTGTACGTGTGTGTGTGTGCCTGTGTGTGTGTGCCTGTGTGTGTGTGTGTGCGTGTGTGTGCCTGTGTGTGTGTGTGCGTGTGTGTGTGCCTGTGTGTGTGCCTGTGTGTGTGTGTCTGTGTGTGCGTGTGTGTGTGTGTGTGCCTGTGTGTGTGTGCGTGTGTGCCTGTGTGTGTGTGCCTGTGTGTGTGTGTGTGTGCGTGTGTGTGCCTGTGTGTGTGTGCCTGTGTGTGTGTGCCTGTGTGTGTGTGCCTGTGTGTGTGTGTGCGTGTGTGTGTGCGTGTGTGTGCGTGTGTGTGCCTGTGTGTGTGTGTGTGCGTGTGTGTGTGTGTGCGTGTGTGCCTGTGTGTGTGTGTGCATGTGTGTGTGTGTGCCTGTGTGTGTGTGTGTGTGTGTGTGCCTTTGTGTGTGTGTCTGTGTGTGTGTGCCTGTGTGTGTGTGTGTGCGTGTGTGTGTGCGTGTGTGTGTGCGTGTGTGTGTGCCTGTGTGTGTGTGCCTGTGTGTGTGCCTGTGTGTGTGCCTGTGTGTGTGCGTGTTTGTGTGCCTGTGTGTGTGTGTGCCTGTGTGTATGTCTGTGTGTGTGTGTCTGTGTGCCTGTGTGTGTGTGCCTGTGTGTGTGTGCCTGTGTGTGTGCCTGTGTGCATGTCTGTGTGCCTGTGTGTGTGTCTGTGTGTGTGCCTGTGTGTGTGTGCCTGTGTGTGTGCCTGTGTGTATGTCTGTGTGCCTGTGTGTGTGCCTGTGTGTGTGCCTGTGTGTATGTATGTGTGTGGTGGGGAGCGGTAGTGTAGCGGTTAGCGCGCTGCGCTATGAATCTGGCGACCCGGGTTCGATTCCCGCTCACGGCTAACACCAGTGACGATTATCTGAACCGGTCCTGGGCCTCCCCTAGGTCGACTCAGCCTTAAATGAGTACCTGGTGCGGTGTGTAAACATCGCCACTGGGGAGACAAAGGCGGCCGGGCGTGGTGCTGGCCACCCACCCCCTCGTGTGCCGTTCCGGCCTTCATAGGTGCTCGCTAACAGCACTTGCCCCTACAGTCTGTTAAGGCTATACGGGGGATCTTTGTTTGTGTGTCTGTGTGTGTGCCTGTGTGTATGTCTGTGTGCCTGTGTGTGTGTCTGTGTGTGTCTGTGTGCCTGTGTGTGTGCCTGTGTGTATGTATGTGTGCCTGTGTGTGTGCCTGTGTGTGTGCCTGTGTGTATGTATGTGTGCCTGTGTGTGTGTGTCTGTGTGTGTGCCTGTGTGTATGTCTGTGTGCCTGTGTGTGTGTCTGTGTGTGTCTGTGTGCCTGTGTGTGTGCCTGTGTGTATGTATGTGTGCCTGTGTGTGTGTGCCTGTGTGTGTGCGCCTGTGTGTGTCTGTGTGTGTGCCTGTGTGTGTGTGCCTGTGCGCGTGTGTGTGCGTGTGTGTGTGTACCTGTGTGCGTGTGTGTGGGTGTGTGTGTGCGTGTGTGTGTGCGCGCGTGTGTGCTATGTGTGCCTGTGTGCGCGTGTGTGTGCCTGTGTGTGTGTCTGTGTGTGCGCGTGTGTGTGTGCGCGCGTGTGTGCCTACGTGTGCCTGTGTGCGTGTGTGAGGGGAGCGGTAGTGTAGGGGTTAGCGCTACGCTGCGCTACGAACCTGGCGACCCGGGTTCGATTCTCGCTCACGGCCAACACCCTGTGACGATTATTTGAACCGGTCCTGGGCCTCCCCTAGGTCGACTCGGCCTCAAATGAGTACCTGGTGCAGCGTGGAGACAGACAGGGCAGCGTGGAGACAGAAGAAGAAGAAAATGAACACGCAGAGACGGGAAGGGAAACAATGTCAAGGGTCTTTACCGAAAGACCCAAAGAGCAATATTAAGGGCTCAATAAATAGTGGGAAGGGGGAGGAGGGGTCAGAAGACATCTGGACCCCCCACCCCACCCTGTAGAATTGCCTCTCGACCACATCACCAGACACCTCGGCTGGCCTCGGCCTGCCCAATCTACACCACGTGGTGACGACAATCATTGTGTGGTGAAATACCCCATCGAGGCCTCCAAGCAGAGGTCGCAAACGGGTTTTGATTCCTTACCCGTACCCGGCCGCGCCAGGGTCGCAAATGGGTACCCGTACCCGGCCGGGTACGGGTAGGGTACGGGTATCGGGTACCTGATTGCGACCTCTGGGATGAAGCCATGTTGCAGGCGTGGGTGGGTTGATTCTAGGAACTTGAATTGTGAGAAGAGACAAGACGTTGGGAAATGAGTGACAAACGGCGACTCACCAGTGACTCACGGCCTACCCGTACCAGGCCGCACCAGGGTCGCAAGCGGGTACCCGGGTATCGGGTAGGGTACGGGTATCGGGTACCCGGTTGCGACCTCTGAGTGCCATCCATCCTTGATAGACACAGAGAGGCCGGCTCACGCATCATGTCACTGCACGTGAAGTGCCAGGTGTGGTGGGAGGGTTCACAGGGGCACGTCAGGAACGTGCGGTCAGGGGAGGCAGGGGAGGCAGAGCCTCAGCTGCCATACTCCAATGGAAAAATCTGTTGCGAAAAGTAACAAAAAATAATCGAATAAAAAAATATTCAGAGTTTTTTCCCACTGATTCTGTGTTATAAATGCCATTTCTGTAACGATTCCAATTATAGTCAAAATCGCCAAATTTGCGGAGCTCCGCTGCGAATACAGGAAGAGACGAGAGGTGAGGCAGCGACGAGCTCAGCCTCCCCTCTGATTGCGCAACCCCTCAGTGACTGGATGGAGCGCGGGCAATAAGCGCGTGCCTGTTACTATCTCAGTATGTCACCAATGTAATGTTTGTAGACCACTTCATTTCATGTCCTCGCCTTCCACACTCCAGGTAACTTATTTCACATATCTTCTTGGTTCTTTCGGTAAAGTCACGTAGAATGGAAATAATAAAATAATAAAATTTGAACATAATAAAATAATTCTCACTACATTTTGGCCACAACGCGAGCAGCCGTCCTCAGGTGAAGAACAGGTCTGTCGGAAAGACAGCGTCTGACCTGTTCAGCGTCAGACCTGTTCTTCACCTGAGGACGGCTGCTTGCGTTGTGGCCGAAACGTCGTGAGAATTGTATTTTATTATGTTTTGTTTTTATTATTTTATTTTTTCCCTTCTACGTGACTTTACCGAAAGAACCAAGAAGATGAAAGATAGGCAATCGGGGTAAATGGTTCACCACTTTTGTGCAACAAGAAGGCTTCGGTTTCTGGAGAGCCAACATCCTACATTTCTGATTCAACCGCATTATTTGATCAGACCAAACAGTTCTTGTTGAAACCTTCTGCAGCCAAGCCACCAAGATTATACGGCTTGCCAAAGATACATAAAGAAGATACACCTCTTCGTCCCATTGTCTCTACTATCAACTCCCCCACTTACAAACTGGCTCGTTTTTTGTCTGAAATCCTACGGCCTTTCACTGGAAAAACCACCTCTGCGGTACAAAACTCTACTGACCTGGTATCGACAATCAAGGGGATTGCCCTGTCCCCAGACGACCTGCTTGTCAGTTTTGATGTGGTTTCCTTATTCACCAAGGTTCCTGTACCTGACACCATCGCAATCATTGAAGACTTGGTTCATCAAGGACTGAATGCTGGGGTACCCCCCCTGGTGAGACACTGCTTAACCAATACATACTTCACCTGGAATGAAACTTTCTATAAGCAAACTGAGGGCACCCCAATGGGCTCCCCCCTATCTCCGGTTGTAGCCAACATCTTCATGGAGAAATTTGAGACGGACGCAATCCAGACTGCCACTCTACGCCCGACCTTATGGAAGAGGTACGTAGACGACACTTTTGTCATCTGGCCACATGGCCGGCCTGCTCTAGACCAATTTCTCGACCACATCAATTCCATACACCCAGCCATCAGATTCACCCTGGAAGTCGAAAAAGATGGCAAGCTACCCTTTTTGGATGTCCTAATCAAAAGGAGACCTGATGGTTCAATGAGCCACTCTGTCTACAGGAAAGCCACCCATACGGATGCTTACCTAAAACCGGATTCCCACCACCATCCATCCCAGAAGAATTCCCTCATCAAGACTCTATATCATAGAGCCCAATGCATCTCCGACCAGGAACACATTGGCAGTGAACTCAAACACGTACGCCAAGCTCTTAAGGCTAATGGTTACTCCGACTACACAATCCGCAAGGCCATCACTCCAACCATCAAGAAGGATCCTGTTGAGGAGCCTTTCAAGACCATCACCTTACCCTACATTGCTGGGGTCACAAAAAAGATCTCCAAAATCCTGATTAAACACAAGATCCAGGTCCAATTCAACACAGTACATAAAATCCGTGATCTGGTACCGTCTGTAAAATATGTGGTTCCAGACATACAGTACCCTGGCGTCTACAAACTAAGTTGCCTCTGTGGTAGCAGTTACATTGGGGAAACCAAACGACATGTCTCGGACCGCATCCGTGAACATAAAGCTGACCTGAAACACGGTAGGACAAACACCTCAGCCGTGGCAGATCACTGTTACAACTCAGTGGGCTCACATGACATTGACTTCTCCAAGACAGAGGTTCTCTGCAAGCCATCTGGCTATCATGAGAGATTCGTTCATAAGGCGATCCACATATACAAACACGGAGACAATTTTAACCGAGAAGATGGATTCTGGCTTAGCAATCATTGGAAGGACGTAATAAACCATTTCGATACACATTAGGGTGGGTAGAATAATACATAGTGTTATATTAAAATGTATAAGGTGGTTTATAGCAATACAGTATGTAATTTAATGTTGGGTTTATCTATGGCAGTATATAGTACGGTATATGCTCGTATGATGTAAGAGAATAAAGTTTAGATGGAAGCATATTATATAATTTTTAAGACGTAGAATTGTAATGTATTACTTGCTGTTAGTAACTCAGCTTATTGTAGAGTATAGTAAGTATACTGATGGTGCTATGCAGTTTATACTTTAGTTTTTTATGTAGTTTATACTTTAGTTTTCTACGTGGTTGTTTAGTAACTGCAGCTACATATCATTAACATTCCTTTCCTTTGTTAATGCTACTCCCTGCACCCCCCCTTGGTGCTGCTGATCCTGCATAATGCATGGGCATAATATGACTGAAACCCCCCCCCCGCCCACCTCCTACGCATTTGCCATGAATATGCTAAATTCCTCTTCATATGCACATTCTTTTTGTTAAGGCGCTCTTCCACCTCCAACCCAGCTTATATATAAGCTCCTAGCTTGGCAGTGTCTCATTCTTCACCTGAAGACGGCTGCTTGCGTTGTAGCCGAAACGTCGTGAGAATTATTTTATTTTATTATGTTTTATTTTTATTATTTTATTACTTCCCTTCTACGTGACTTTACCGAAAGAACCAAGAAGATGAATCCCTGCAGTCACGAAAGCTTTAAATCGAAATGCAGGAATTATTCTTTGGTTCTTTCGGTAAAGTCACGTATAAAGAGAAAATAATACATTAAATACTAGCATACGACGTTTCGATTGCAACACAAGCAATCATCATCAGGTATACAGTAAATGAAATAGAAACACAAATCTAGTATACTTAGAAATGTAATGTAATACAACAGAGAGTCGGATAACATAACAGTCAACACCCTACCTGGTTGATTACGTTCTTCCCGAGAATGCAAAATTTGATAGAGAGATAAAACACAGAACCAGAGACGTATAGACAGACATATAAGCGGAGACAGATATCACAGAGATACATAGAGAGACACATACATAGGCACACAGAGAAACCACGTCTCACTTGATGCAGCTAATTCGGCTGTGACGGTCCCACCTGATGACGGAGACTTGTGTTGCCTCCGAAACGTCGTGAATTTTATTTTGTTTTGTTTTATTTTACTTTCATTAATTTTAATGTTTTTACCTACGTGACTTTACCGAAAAAACCTGAGAATACACGTCTCTGTGTCGAGGCCTTAAATAGAGAGAGGGGGCGGGGGGCGGAGAGAGAGGGAGGGCTTAGAGAAATTAGCATGTCAATGAGTGGCACAGCCGAGACACACAGATAGAGCAGAACATAAGAACGACACAAACGAGTGGAGACAGAGAAAGTACACTAAATCAAATAAACCTAGCAACATTTCGAAATATAATGCAATGCAACACAGAGAGCTCGGTCAACACGTACAAATTTCACACTTAACTTCTAATTTAGCAATATTTGGAAGAACGTAATCAACCAGGTGGCCAGAATTGTAGTCGATAGCGGAGAGATCTTAATTTTAGAACTTTCGTGACTGCAGGAATTATTATTTGGTTCTTTCGGTTAAGTCACGTCTAAAGATAAAATAATAAATTAAATCTAACCAGAAAAACTATAGACAGACACATTAGCAGACAGATATCACCAAGATACATAGCGGGAGCAACACAGGTAACAGAGAGGGGTGATCGTCTCTGTGGGGTGGCCTTAAATAGACAGAGGGGGGGGGGGCGGAGGCAGAGAGAAGGAAGGGGGGTTAGAGAAAAAATTAGCATATCAATGAGTGGTCAACAGACGTGGTGCTGGTTAGATTTTATGTCGCTATTTCATTATACCTGATGATGATTGCTTGTGTTGCAATCGAAACGTCGTATTCTAATATTTAATTTATTATTTTATCTTTAGACGTGACTTAACCGAAAGAACCAAATAATGATAGCGGAGAGCTTTCCCATGACCGCCCAGACAGCACGAGAAGCGTTGCGAGCGCATTCGATGGAATTGGCTCCACGGATAAGAATCGACAGCGTTAAACGCGACGGGGTGCAAACGTGGGATTGACACGTCTGCCGCTCTAGATAAAGGAGACAGATGAGGAGGGGAGGGAGGGAGGGAGACATCGACTGCGTTGTCTCCGAGTTGAAAGTGACCTCGGTTCTCATCCCCCCACCCACCCCCCCACTCACTCCACCATTGATTTCGCCCCCACCCTCCCCACGGTGGTGACGAGCACATTGGAGAGTGTCAGCACCTCGGGCCAAGCGGTGGCTAGGAGATGTTGACTACCTCGCCTGGTGTGCAGGAGGTCGTGGGTTCGATCCTGACCCTGACGCCTGCTGCTGTGTATTTGGAGTTTGCGTGTCTCTCTCATCATCATCACGGTGGCTAGGAGATGTTAACTATCTCGCCTGGTATACAGGAGGTCGTGGGTTCGATCCCGACCCTGACGCCTGCTGCTGTATATTTGGAGTTTTCGTGTCTCTCATCATCATCACGGTGGCTAGGAGATGTTGACTACCTCGCCTGGTGTGCAGGAGGTCGTGGGTTCGATCCTGACCCTGACGCCTGCTGCTGTGTATTTGGAGTTTGCGTGTCTCTCTCATCATCATCACGGTGGCTAGGAGATGTTAACTACCTCGCCTGGTGTGTAGGAGGTCGTGGGTTCGATCCCGACGCTGACGCCTGCTGATGTATATTTGGAGTTTGCGTGTCTCTCTCTCTCCCTGTGGTCGCGTGGATCTTTCTCCGGGTCCACCTCTTTTTCCCCCCTCCACGTTTAGAATCAACGTCACGCGTTTAGAAGAATATTTGGCCGCTGCTATACACATCCACTCGACGATGATGATGATGAACCAACTTTCGTTGAGCGATCATTTGCGATGGTCAGGGTCGCTTCTGAAGAAGTGCTCAGCCGTGGGGCCTTACCTGATTGAACATTTTTTTTTAATGAGTTTTTTGTTGTAGTTTTGAATTGGGTTTTCTTTTTTTAAATAACGGACAATATTTTTACGGTGGATATGATCGGAGTGCGTTGAGGTTCCAGTTCGCTATTGCAACACTTTGCTCGGGTTTTGCAACGTGGCTCCTCTGTTGGCACAGACCAGAGGTCCCACTGGGAAGGCTGGCTGTAAAGTAACGCTTCGTTGTAATCAGATTACAAACCGCTCCGCGCATGCAGCGTTACGTTACGCCACCGCGTGTGAGACGTGGTTCGATCCACTGCTAGATGAGGGCTGTCCCCACGCCGTTGGGAGGGGGGGGGGGTATTTAACCATATTTCACCATGTTCTTGGTTCTTTCGGTAAAGTCACGTAGAATGGAAATAATAAAATAATAAAAATAAAACATAATAAAATATAATTCTCACGACGTTTCGGCCACAACGCAAACAGCCGTCCTCAGGTGAAGAACAGGTCTGTCGAGAAGACAGCGTCTGACCTGTTCTGAATGACACACTCCAGGCTTGTAGCGATTATTTAAGCTGGGATGGAGGGGGGAAGGGCGCCTTGACAAAATAATTTGCATATCAAGAGGAATTTAGCATATTTATGGGAAATGCAGATATGCGATTAGTACTACTTGTGAAATGCGTAGCAGGTTTGGCGGGGGGTTTAAAGTACCATATTTCACCAATTTTGCCACGCAGTGCGAGTTGTGATGTAAGATCATTCTCGGGTGATGCTACAGCAACCCTGGGCCCTGTATGTATGTGTGTGTGCATCTCACTCCTCAGTGTGCCGGGAAAGGTCCTGGCAAGGATTATTCAACATCGCCTTGCTAGGCACGCTGAGGAGAGGCTTGCAGAGCCCCAATGCGGTTTTATGAAAGGGCGGTCCTGCACAGATGCCATATTTTCTGTCCGACCTGGTCAAGGCCTATGATACCATCAGTAGGCCTGGGCTGTGGGTTGTTCTTCGTGCTTTCGGAGTCCCTGACCCTCTGCTCACGATCATTAAGGGCCTTCATGATGGTGAGCAGGCCCGGGTAAAACTACGTGGCCGGGAGTCGGAGCCATTCCCTGTACACCTTGGGGTGCAACAGGGATGTCCTCTGGCTCCAACATTATTTAACATCTATTTCGACCACGTAGTTCGTGAAGCCTTCAGTAGCTGTACCAGAAGAATTTCCATCTGGTACAGATACAAGGGGAGGCTGATCGATGCCCGGGTGCGGTCAAGGGATGGCTCCCTATTGGTCAACCATGTTATGTATGCCGATGATCTGGTAAATGCGTTCTCTCAGAGGAGGAGTTAGGGGCACTGCTGCTGAAACTGGAGCTTGCCACCAAGAGGTGGGGCCTCACCATCAGCCCCACCAAAACGAAGCACTTGCCTGGGCATTTTGTACCATCGGGCACTCCACCCCCACAACTCCCAATCGGTGA
>NC_136337.1:3430516-3510516 GCF_964198595.1 Lampetra fluviatilis | reverse complement strand
TAAAAATGAAACATAATAAAATACAATTCTCACGACGTTTCGGCCACAACGCAAGCAGCCGTCCTCAGGTGTAGAACAGGTCTGTCGACAGACCTGTTCTTCAACAGACCCGTGCTCAGGTGAAGAACAGAGCTGTCGGGAAGACAGCGTCTGAATGGCGAGAAGGATGGTCGAAGGAACGGAGGGACGGGGTCAAAGGGGTCAGGAGAGACGGGCATGGGGAGGCGGGCCGTACTAGAGCCTCACTGCTCCTGCTGCTGCTCCTGCTGCTGCTGCTGCTCTTGCTGCTGCTGCTCCTGCTGCTGCTGCTCTTGCTGCTGCTGCTGCTGCTCTTACTGCTGCTGCTCTTGCTGCTGCTGCTGCTCTTACTGCTGCTGCTCCTGCTGCTGCTGCTGCTGCTCTTGCTGCTGCTGCTGCTGCTCTTACTGCTGCTGCTCTTGCTGCTGCTGCTGCTCTTGCTGCTGCTGCTCTTGCTGCTGCTGCTGCTCTTGCTGCTGCTGCTCTTGCTGCTGCTGCTCTTGCTGCTGCTGCTGCGGCTCCTGCTGCTGCTGCTGCTCCTGCTGCTGCTGCTGCTGCTGCTCCTGCTGCTGCTGCTGCTCCTGCTGCTCCTGCTGCTGCTGCTGCTGCTGCTCCTGCTGCTGCTGCTGCTCCTGCTGCTCCTGCTGCTGCTGCTGCTCCTGCTGCTGCTGCTGCTCCTGCTCCTGCTGCTGCTCCTGCTGCTGCTCCTGCTGCTGCTGCTGCTCCTGCTGCTCCTGCTGCTGCTGCTGCTCCTGCTGCTGCTGCTGCTCCTGCTGCTCCTGCTGCTGCTGCTGCTCCTGCTGCTGCTGCTGCTCCTGCTGCTGCTGCTCCTGCTGCTGCTGCTGCTCCTGCTGCTGCTGCTGCTGCTCCTGCTGCTCCTGCTGCTGCTGCTGCTCCTGCTGCTGCTGCTGCTCCTGCTGCTGCTCCTGCTGCTGCTGCTGCTGCTCCTGCTGCTGCTGCTGCTGCTCCTGCTGCTGCTGCTGCTCCTGCTGCTGCTGCTGCTGCTCCTGCTGCTGCTCCTGCTGCTGCTGCTGCTCCTGCTGCTGCTGCTCCTGCTGCTGCTCCTGCTGCTGCTGCTGCTGCTCCTGCTGCTGCTGCTGCTGCTCCTGCTGCTGCTGCTGCTCCTGCTGCTGCTGCTGCTCCTGCTGCTGCTGCTGCTGCTCCTGCTGCTGCTCCTGCTGCTGCTGCTGCTGCTGCTGCTCCTGCTGCTGCTGCTGCTGCTCCTGCTGCTGCTGCTGCTCCTGCTGCTGCTGCTCCTGATGCTGCTGCTCCTGCTGCTCCTGCTGCTGCTGCTGCTGTTGCTGCTGCTCCTGCTGCTGCTGCTCCTGCTGCTGCTGCTGCTCCTGCTGCTGCTGCTGCTCCTGCTGCTGCTGCTGCTGCTGCTCCTGCTGCTGCTGCTGCTCCTGCTGCTGCTGCTCCTGCTGCTGCTGCTGCTGCTGCTCTTGCTGCTGCTGCTCTTGCTGCTGCTGCTGCTGCTGCTGCTCCTGCTGCTGCTGCTGCTGCTGCTGCTCTTGCTGCTGCTGCTCTTGCTGCTGCTGCTCCTGCTGCTGCTCTTGCTGCTCCTGCTGCTGCTCTTGCTGCTGCTGCTCTTGCTGCTGCTGCTGCTGCTCTTGCTGCTACTCTTGCTGCTGCTGCTGCTCTTGCTGCTGCTGCTCTTGCTGCTGCTGCTGCTGCGAGGAGGAGGAGCGGCGTCGGTTTTCTTGGTGGGCGGTGAGAGGTGGGATTCAGAGTGGGGGTGGCCACGCGTCAGTCACGTGGTTTACGACGTGAAGATCGAGCCGGTTTAGAGTGACAGAGGGAGACGTACAGACGGGAGGGGTAGGGATCAAGAGTGGTGGGAGGCACACCGTAGCCACGTGGTTTACGTGAGGCTTGAGAGCTGGTTGTCCGACGCGTCCGTGATTGTTGTAAAGGCTAACACGGTGAAGGGTGGTGGGCGGTGTGTGGTGGCTGGGTGGATCCGTGCCGTGGTGAAGCGGCGATGATGCCGTGATGGTGCGGCGATGACGTCGCGGCGATGACGAGGCAGTGATTGCGACGCTGTGCTGACGTCGTGGTGATGGTGATGACGCGGCGATGACAAGGCAGTGATTGCGACGCCGTGCTGACGTCGTGGCGATGACGCGGCAATGATTGCGACGCCGTGTTGACGCCGTGTTGACGTCGTGGCGATGGTGGTGATGCCGTGATGGTGCGGCGATGACGCGGCGATGACGCGGCAATGATTGCGACGCCGTGTTGACGTCGTGCCGATGGTGGTGATGCCGTGATGGTGCCGTGATGGTGCTGTGGTGAAGAGGCGATGACGCGGCGATGACGCGGCAGTGATCGCGTCGCCATGCTGACGTCGTGCCGATGACGGTGGTGGTGCCGCGTGCCGCAGGGACCACCATGGTGTCGTCTGCGTGGTTGCCTCCCGTGTGCGCCACCCTCCTGCCGCACGTGGGCGGCCTTGCGGGCGGCGTGCTCACGCGCAGCGAGATCAAGGGCTGGTACGAGGGCCTCAAGAAGCCGGAGTGGCGGCCGCCCAACCGGGCCTTCCCCGTGGTCTGGCCGCTGCTGTACACCGGCATGGGGTGAGTCGTTGGTGGGAACTGGAAGAGCAACATTTTTTCGTGTTATTTCACCAGGTAAGGCCGCTCGCTACTCTTCGGTTTTTTCGGTAAAGTCACGTAGAATGGAAATAATAAAATAATAAAAAATGCAACATAATGACATAATTATTTTTGTATTTTTTTTTTTTTACTTCTACGTGACTTTACCGAAAGAACCAAGAAGATGAATCCCTGCAGTCACGAAAGCTTTAAATCGAAAAATAATTGATAATGTATGCACTGTCCTTGAAGTTGATTGGTCCACACCCGAGACAGCTTTCCTTAGAGCCTAGTCTCACATGGTGTTGGAGCAGATGATGCCAAAAGGCGCACAACTCAAAGACAATGCACCAGCAGAGTATGAGAGCATGGGGTAAGCATTTACACCATTGGAACCTCCTTTGCCAGTAGCAAAATTGGATAACAGTTTTTTTACCCTTTTATCTGGTAACAAAACTGACACCTTTTTTACAAGGAGTCATGTTTGCATTGACCACAATACCTGCAGTCATAATGCAAACAAAAAACACAACTCTGATAATGTGTGCACTGTTTTTGAAGTTGATTGGTCCACACCCGAGACAGCTTTCCTTAGAGCCTAGTCTCACATGGTGTTGGACCAGATGACGCCAAAAGGCGCACAACTCAAAAGACAATGCAACATCAGAGTATGAGAGCTGCATACATTATCAGAGTTATGTTTTTTGTTTGCATTATGACTGCAGGTATTGTGGTCTATGCAAACATGACTCCTCGTAAAAAAAGGTGTCAGTTTTGTTGCCAGATAAAAGGGTAAAAAAAACAATTATCATATTTTTTCATGGCAAATGAGGTTCCAATGAAGTAATGTTTTACTGCCACGAAAGGTTCCGTGACCTCTTGCAGTGCCAGAAAGGGGCAAACGAAGCCCGTCCTTATTTCCTTTCAAACTCGTAACCGCAGGGTCACACGGCGGGGTCACACTGCGGGGTCACACGGCAGGGTCACCAGCGTCACCAGCGTGGTTGTGTGTGCGTGCGAGGCAGGTACGCGTCGTACCTGGTGTGGCGTGACGTCGGGGGCTTCAGCGGCGACGCCGTCACGCCGCTAGGCCTCTACGGGGCTCAGCTGGCGCTCAACTGGATGTGGACCCCGATCTTCTTCAAGGCTCACCGCATGGGCTTGGTATAGGCATGCACACCTCTGCACGCGTCTTTATACAACTCCTCTCTGTACAACACGACACGCACGCTTACACACACCTGTACACACCTCTATACACATATATATATACAAGAGAACATGTATGCTTACACACCTCTATACACACATATATACAACACAACAGGCACGCTCGTACACCTCTACACCTCTGCAGTAAAACCTTGGATTGCGAGTAACTTGGTCTGCGAGTGTTTTGCAAGACGGGCAAAATTTTTTAGTAAATATTCATTTGATAAATGAGCGAGATCTTGCAATATGAGTACTGTAGTACGTACAGTATACCACTGCAGTACGTACAGTATACCACTGCAATACGTACAGTATACTACAGCAGTACGTACAGTATACCACTGCAATACGTACAGTATACTACAGCAGTACGTACAGTATACCACTGTAGTACGTACAGTATGCCACTGTAGTACTACAGTATGCTACTGTAGTACGTACAGTATACCACAGCAGTACGTACAGTATACCACCACAGTACGTACAGTGTGCTACTGCTGTACGTACAGTGCACCACTGTAGTACGTACAGTATACTACTGCGGTACGTACAGTATACTATTGTGGTATGTACAGTATACCACTGCAGTATGTACAGTATACCACTGCAGTACGTACAGTATACCACTGCAGTACATACAGTATACCACTGCAGTACGTACAGTATACCACTGCAGTACGTACAGTATACCACTGCAGTACGTACAGTATGCCACTGCGGTACGTACAGTATACCACTGTAGTACGTACAGTATACGCTTTGTCTGCCGAGCGTCACGTGATCACAACTGAGCCGATGGTTCTTCTCTTTCTCTCTCTCGCTGTGGGATTGTGGGTAATCGTCTCCCATGCTTCGGTCTCAGTCGGCGCGCCTCACCCAGTCAACATCCGTGCGAGCGTACACTGTTTACTACGGCGTTGTGACCACCACGTGTGTGTGTGTGTGTGTGCGTAAAGCATCGTTTAATTTTGTAATCGCCTGGACCCGCCTGTCGTCCCCGCGCAGGCTTTTGCCGAGATCCTGTTGCTGTCGGGCACGGCGGCGGCCACCGCCGCCAGCTGGTACCCCATCAACAAGACGGCGGCCATGCTCATGGTGCCCTACCTGGCGTGGCTGAGCTTCGCCGCCGCGCTCAATTACCGGGTGTGGCAGGACAACAAGGGGGACGTGGAGGGCGAGAAGAAGGAAGGATGATGGCTCGCAGCGCTGTCTTGCTAGGCGCTGCCTTGCTCGATTGCTGGAAGGCGAGATCCACTGGAGCTGATTGTTGTTGTTGTTGCTGTGCTGAGTCTGTCGTCCTAAACCCTGCGGCTTGCGATCATCACACGATGCAGTATACTAGACTATACACTACACTATACACTACACTATACACTACACTATAGAGTACACTACTATACACTGCACTATACACTACACTACTACACTATACACTACACTATACACTACACTATACACTACACTACTACACTATACACTACACTATACACTACACTACTACACTATACACTACACTATACACTACACTATACACTACACTATACACTACACTACTACACTATACACTACACTATACACTACACTATACACTACACACACTACACTATATACTACACTATACACTACACTATACACTACACTATACACTACACAACGCTATACACTACACTGTACACTACTATACACTACACTATACACTACTATACACAGCGCTATACATCACTATACACTATATATTACTACACACTACACTATACACTACTATACACTACACTATACACTACTATACACTACACTTTACATTACTATACACTACACTATACACAGCGCTATACACTACACTATACACTACTCCACACTACACTATATACTACTACACACAGCGCTATACATTACTATACCCCACCCTGCTATAACAGGACAGCACTGTACTCGGTTGAAAAATGTCTCAATTTAAATTTCCTGAGAACTCAGTTTTCGTTGTTGCGTTCAGTTTTTTGCTTCCCGCGCCCTCCGATCGGCACGGTTGGCGGCTCCGTAACGGTGATGACAAAGAAGTTCAACACACGGTTACACGCACACGCACGCACACACGTGCACACACAAGTTGCGTTACACTGGTAGGAACCTCCTGGTTACACCAGCCCACAGGGGATTATTGTGTCCGTCTGTCCGTCGTGCAGGGAGGGGCTGGGCGGGGAGGGAAGGGTGGGGAGGGGCTGGGTGGGGAGGGTGGGGAGGGGCTGGGTGGGGAGGGGCTGGTCACCCCGTGGTGCCCTTATAAAACTCAACGTTTAACCTACTCACGCCGGCTTGTGCCCGCCCTCACAGTCGGCCATATTTGCGGAATACACCACGCCGCCGTTGACCCTGCAGGCCATTGACCGAGCAACCCAACGTTCCTACCAGCTCCCTCCGCAGGACAAGGTGTTACATCACGTGAGTGCCTCTCTCGGTCCTTCCACGTAATCGGCCACTTCGTGAGAATTTTGTATTTTATTTTTATTATTTTATTATTTCCCTTCTACGTGACGACCGAAAGAACCAAGAAGATTGATCGTGTTTGTTGTTGTTGTGGCCAGGTCGCTGTTGAAACAGAGCCGGTGTCGTTTGGGCATTGGGGCCTCACCTGGTGAAATGTAGAAGAAGAAAAACACCGAAAGTTTTAGTTGAGATTGGGAGGTCGTGGGTTCGATCCCGACCCTGACGCCTGCTGCTGTATATTTGGAGTTTGCGTGTCTCTCTCTCTCTCATCATCATCATCACGGTGGCTAGGAGATGTTAACTACCTCGCCTGGTGCGCAGGAGGTGAAATTTTAGTTGTTGGTGCTGCATCTCCATCACCACCCACGCTACTGGGCAGTTGGAGGCAGTCGCCCTCCAACAACAACGGAGGGCGGAGGAGCGACGCTCACAACAACGAGCGGAGCGCCGGGTGGCTAAAGGACAGAAAGTTGGCACAGTAGGGGGCACAGGTGGTGCATCAGCCAGTCATCTCGGTCATCTCGGTCAGTCGACCCGTGGCACCTGGGTCTGCCCCGTGACCTCCTGCCAGCGGGCGTTCGACACTTCACGTGGCCTCAAGGTGCACATAGCCTGGCACAAGCGTCGTGGTGACGTCACCGCCACTTAGTGGCGGTTGTTGTACACGTGTGTGTGTGTGTACACGTGTGTGTGTGTGTACACGTGTGTGTGTGTGTACACGTGTGTGTGTGTGTACACTGTGTGTGTACACGTGTGTGTGTGTGTACACGTGTGTGTGTGTGTACACGTGTGTGTGTGTGTACACGTGTGTGTGTGTGTACACTGTGTGTGTACACGTGTGTGTGTGTGTACACGTGTGTGGTCGAGTTCGATTACCGCTCACGGCCAACACCGGTGACGATTATCTGAACCGATCCTGGGCCTCCCCTAGGTCGACTCAGCCTCAAATGAGTTCCTGGTGCGGTGTGTAAACATCGCCACTGGGGAGACAAAGGCGGTCGGGCGTGGTGCTGGCCACCCATCCCCTTCGTGTACCGTGCCGGCCTTCATAGGTGCTCGCTAACAGCACTTGCCCCAACAGTCTGCCTGGGCTACCCCGGGGGGACTTTGTGTTGTGTGTTGTGTGTTGTTGTTGTCTTGTGTTGTTTGTTGATGTGTTGTGTTGTTTGTTGATGTGTTGTTGTGTTGTTTGTTGGTGTGTGTTGTGTTGTTTGTTGGTGTGTGTTGTGTTGTTGTGTTGCTGTTGTGTGTGTTGTGTGTGTTGTTGTGTTGTGTGTTTGTGTAGTTTGTTGTGTGTTGATGTGCTGTGTGTTGTGTTGTTGTTGTGCTGTTGTGTGTTGATGTGCTGTGTGTTGTTGTGTTGTTGTTGTGTTGTTGTGTGTTGATGTGCTGTGTGTTGATGTGCTGTGTGTTGTGTTGTTGTTGTGTTGTTGTGTGTTGATGTGCTGTGTGTTGTTGTTGTTGTGTTGTGGTTTAATCCCGCGTGGTCCGTGTGTGCACGCGCAGTGCAAGCTGTGGGCTGTTTACTGATGAGCGATGGGTGGGAGGTGGCAACGTGTGGCGGTGATGATGATGATGATGGTGGTGATGATGGTGGCGGTGATGGTGATGATTATCAGTGGTGATGATGGTGGTGGTGATGATGATGATGGTGGCAGTGATGGTGGTGGTGATGGTGGTGGTGATGATGATGGTGATGATGATGGTGGCAATGATGGTGGTGGTGATGGTGGTGGTGATGATGATGGTGGTGGTGATGATGGTGGTGATGATTATCAGTGGTGATGGTGGTGATGACCGTGGTGATGATGATGATGATTGTCAGTGGTGATGATGGTGATGATGGTGATGGTGGTGATGATTGCCAGTGGTGATGATGGTGATGGTGGTGATGATCGTGGCGGTGATGATGATGATTGTCAGTGGTGATGATGGTGATGGTGGTGATGATTGCCAGTGGTGATGATGGTGATGGTGGTGATGGTGATGGTGGTGATGATTGCCAGTGGTGATGATGGTGATGATGATGCTAGTGATGATGGTTAGTGGTGATAATGATGGTGATGATACTAGTGGTGATGATGGTGATCATGATGGTAATGTTAGTGGTGATCATGATGGTGGTGGTGGTGATGTTGGTGGTGATTACGATGTTAGTGGTGGTGTTAGTGGTCATGTTGATGGTGCAGATTGTGAAGGTGGTGGTGGTGGTGATGTTAACAACGGTGACAGTTTTACACGTGACCATCACGGCCCATCACAAACCTGCAATATTCATCCTGTATGGATAGACTGACCCCGCCATATTAACGTGGAATTTCCACAGCAGGCTCACCGCCAAGCGGAGACCCCCATAATTGACAACGTCTGGGGCCCAATCGTGGCTCATCCCGTCGTATATTTAAAATAAGACGTCGTATATTTCTCTCTCTCAGGGTTTAACAGATTTTATCGTTTCACTTGGGTATTGATTCTATGAGACATCTCCTTTACCAGTGGCAAAATATAGTGATAGGTTTTTACCCTTTCAACTGGTACAAAAACCGACACCTTTATACAAGGCATCATGTTTGCAATAAGCACAACACAAGCAGTCAAAATGCAAACAAAAAGAAACAACTCTGATGATGACAATGATATGCACTGTCCTTGAAGTTGATTGGTCCACACCCGAGACAGCTTTTCTTAGAGCCTAGTCTCCATTGGTGTTGGACCAGATGACGCCAAAAGGCGTACAACTCAAAAACAGTGCACTATCAGAGTATTGAGAGCTCGGGGTAAGCATTTACACTATGAGACATCTCCTTTACCAGTGGCAATACTCTGATAGTGCACTGTTTTTGAGTTGTACGCCTTTTGGCGTCATCTGGTCCAACACCAATGGAGACTAGGCTCTAAGAAAAGCTGTCTCGGGTGTGAACCAATCAACTTCAAGGACAGTGCATATCATTGTCATCATCAGAGTTGTTTCATTTTGTTTGCATTTTGACTGCTTGTGTTGTGGTTATTGCAAACATGATGCCTTGCATAAAGGTGTCAGTTCTTTGTACCAGTTGAAAGGGAAAAAAACGTATCACTATACTTGGATATCGATTCTCGGAACAAAGTACTCAATAGATCCACCGTGGCAAATTCCAGAGCCCTGTGTGTTGCCGTGGCTATGAATTCACGATCCGATTGGGTTGACCCGCTTGTTCTTCCACAGCTTATACAGATCTCCCCCATCCAAATGGCTAATGATGGTGATGGTGATCTGGATTCCGTGTGCAGGAAGCCAAACGCATTCACAGCTGTTCGTATGTGCTACACGCCCAACAGCACTTGCCCCGAAAAGGTCTGTTACAGGCTATACGGGGGATCTTTGCTTTTTGTTGTTGTTGTTGTTTAAAGCTAGGGGCCACCACTAACACCAGCAACGATTATCTGAACCGGTTCTGGGCCCCCCCCCCTAGGTCGACTCAGCCTCAAATTTAGTAGCCCGTGTTGGTGTGTAAACATCACTCACTCAAAGCACTTGCCCGAACAGTAAGTTGAGGCTGTGAGGTGAACTTGGCACGCAAGCCAAGCCTCAACATTCCCAGCCACCGCATGCCCGGTCACCACACGCCCGGCCAAACAGCTTCTGTTTGGCCGGATCGAGGGGGCCAAACGGGCGCGGCACGGGCTGGAGAAGAGATGGAGCGGATGAGTGAGCGGGCTGGGCGAATGGGGCGAGCGAGTGAGTGAGGTGGGTGAGTGACACGGGCTAGAGAAGAGATGGAGTGACGTGGTACAGGAGGACGTGGAGCTGAGTGGACTTGCCGATGACCGGTACCAGCGGTGTCAAGATCGGCCTCAGTGGAGGAGGCTCGTGAAAGACGCTGCTGGGCAGTTGGAGGCAGTCGCCCTCCAACAACAACGGAGGGTCAGAGGAGCGACGCTCATAACAACGAGCGGAGCGGCGGGTGGATAAAACGCATCAGTCGTGTCAGTCAACCCGTGGCACCTGCTGGGTCTGTCCCCGTGACCTCCCACACACACGCGCACACACACACGCACGTACACACACACCAGCACACACACACACGCGCACACGCACGCACACACGCGCGCGCACACACGCACACATACACCACACACACACGCGCACACACACACGTACACACACACACTCTCACACACACGCACGTGCACACACACACACGCTCCACGTACACACACGCACACACATACAAGCACACATGCACACACGCGCACACACACACACGTACACTCACAACAACCGCCATTCGCCACTAAGTGGCGGTGACGTCACCACGACGCTTGTGCCAGGCCATGTGCACCCTGAGGCCACGTGAAGTGTCGAACGCCCGCTGGCAGGAGGTCACGGGGCAGACCCAGGTGCCACGGGTCGACTGACCGAGATGACCGAGATGACTGGCTGATGCACCACCTGTGCCCCCTACTGTGCCAACTTGCTGTGCTTTAGCCACCCGGCGCTCCGCTCGTTGTTGTGAGCGTCGCTCCTCCGCCCTCCGTTGTTGTCGGAGGGCGACTGCCTCCAACTGCCCAGTAGCGTCCTTCACGAGCCTCCTCCACTGAGGCCGATCTTGACACCGCTCACACACACGCACGCACACACACGCACCAACGCGCGGTGCTCGCACTTTAGGGCCGTCCATAAATGACGTCACGCACCTGGGGGTGGGGGTCAGACATTTGTGACGATGTGTGACGAGGGGGGGGGTTTGAGAAATGTGACGTCACATCAAAATGCGCAACTTTAAATAAATATAGACACGTTCTACTTAATTAAATTGCCTTTTGTGCAGCGCCACATTAAATACGCACTACAATGACAATAGTTTACGGCGATTTGAAGCATCTTCTTGGTTCTTTCGGTAAAGTCACGTAGAAGGGAAATAATAAAATAATAAAAATAAAACATAATAAAATACAATTCTCACGACGTTTCGGCCACAACGCAAGCAGCCGTCCTCAGGTGAAGAACAGGTCTGTCGGAAAGAGAGCGTCTGAGGACGGCTGCTTGCGTTGTGGCCGAAACGTCGTGAGAATTATTTTATTTTTATTATTTTATTATTTCCCTTCTACGCGACTTTACCGAAAGAACCAAGAAGATGAATCCCTGCAGTCACGAAAGCTTTAAATATAATTATTTAATAATGTTGATTTTTATTTTTTTATTATTTCTATTCTACGTGACTTTACCGAAAGAACCAAGAAGATGAATCCCTGCAGTCACGAAAGCTTTAAATCCGAAAAAAAACGATTTGAAGCATGTTTTTTTTTTTGGGGGGGGGGGGGGGGGCGCAGAGCTTTGTGACGTCATATTTGAAGAGGAGGAGGGGGTCAAAAATCCTCCAAAATCGCGTGACGTCATTTATGTACGACCCCTATCGCGTTGCTCCGGTTCGCGAGAAGCCCACGTGACCGCCACCTGCTGCCCAGCGAGTCGCCATCTCTTGGCGACGGAGTTTGATTGACGTGGACTGGGAGCTGGAAATCGATTTGGTGCGCGGAAAAAATTTGTATATTTTTAAATCCTTTATATTAAGTTCGCTTGCTTGCTTGCTTGCGCGCTTACGACCGTGCAAATCTTTCGGTCGTTTTTGAACCCACTTCCCGTGATCCAATCGAGCTGACATTTTGCACACAGACTCGTTGTGCGTGACAATTAATGTTCGTGAAATTTTCGTTCCCAAAATTTTCAACATTTTAGGAAAAAATAAATTATATTTAATTACCAACTGCTTAATGGTGGCAGGCAATCATCTGACCCATAGGTGGCAGCCATCTCAAGCCAGAGGACGAGAGGACTCTAGCCGCCCGTTTCAAAGACCATTGTGGGCTGGGTTGTGGCCCATTGAACACGCATATAAAGGATTTATAGCGAAAAACTTAGTTTTTAAGGGTTAAAGTTTTGGATCGTAAGGAGTCCTTTCCCCGTCATGAGCGCGGATTGTCGAGAGCCTTGCTGTAGTATGAACACATTGTCCTGCGGAAGGAGCTGGTAGGAACGTCGGGCTGCTCGGTCAATGGCCTGCAGGGTCAACGGCGGCGTGGTGTATTCCGCAAATATGGCCGACTGTGAGGGCGGGCACAAGCCGGCGTGAGTAGGTTAAACGTTGAGTTTTATAAGGGCACCACGGGGTGACCAGCCCCACCCCACCCAGCCCCACCCAGCCCCACCCCTCCCAGCCCCACCCTCCTACCCCCCACCCCAGAGACACAGACTTACACAGAGACCCATAGACTCACACAGAAACCTATAGACTCACACAGAGACCCACAGACTCACACAGATGAGACCCATAGACTCACGCAGAGACCCATAGACTCACACAGAGACCCACAGACTCACACAGACACCCATAGACTCACACAGAGACCCATAGACTCACACAGAGATCCATAGACTCACACAAAGACCCGTAGACTCACACAAAGACCCATAGACTCACACAGAGACCCACAGACTCACACAGAGACCCATAGCCTCCCGCAGAGACCCATAGCCTCCCGCAGAGACCCACAGACTCACACAGAGACCCATAGCCTCCCGCAGAGACCCATAGACTCACACAGAGACCCATAGACTCACGCAGAGATTCATAGTTTATTGTCCGTACCTCCGATTAGCGCGGTTGGCTACGTAACCGTGGCGACCAGGGGCTGAGCCAGCGACCTTCTGACCTGGCGATGAGGCCAGTGACCTTCTGACCTGGAGATTAGCAAGCGACCTTCTGACCTGCGGGTCAAGCTCTACGGCCACGGTGAGCCCCCCCCCTCCACCTCCACAAACTTCATGGAGGGTTGGAGGTGGGGTGGTGGGGGGGAGGGGGGCAGGTCAACAGTCTTCTGCGGTGGGGAGGGGGGAGGGGGGGGGTGGGGTGTGGGGTGATTGGGTCCAACGTCACGACGGTCCGTCGTCCATGAGGGCCAGCAAGGAGAGGACGTTCCCCGCGAACTCTGCCCCCTCCGAGGAAGAGGAGGAGGAGGGGGAGGAGGAGGAGGCGCTCCGTGCGAACTGGACCGGGCGAAAACCTTCTCGGGGTGGCTGCAGGTCGTGGGGGCAGTGGAGCTGGCAGAGGCTGAGCCAGACACGGTCGGGGTCCACGGCCATCACGCTGCGCAGCAGCCTGGCCCATGGGGGGGGGGGGGGGCGAATAAATAATAAATAATGTCAAAATAAAATGATAAATAATGTCAATAAAATAAATGGACCGTACAGGGGTTTGGTCCGCGCGGCGGAACGGGTACGAGCCACGGCACGACGTAGCTGACATCGTCGTCGTCGTAGTCGTCAACGTCGTCATCATCATCGTCGTCATCAACATCGTCATCATTGTCGTCATCGTCGTCAACGTCAATGTCGTTATCGTCATCATCGTCGTCGTCATCATCGTCGTCGTCGTCATCATCATCGTCGTCATCGTCGTCATCGTCGTCATCGTCGTCATCATCATCATCGTCGTGATCATCATCGTCGTCATCATCATCATCGTCATCAACATCATCATCATCGTCGTCATCATCATCGACGTCATCGTCATCATCATCGTCGTCAACATCATCGTCGTCAACATCGTCGCCCTGCAGGGAAGCCAATGTAGCTGTGAACTTTTAAACCATCGAGAGTGAAGAACTCAGTTCTCGAGAGCTGCTTTGTTGTGTTTAGCTTGTCGCCCTCCGCCCCCCCCCGCACCTCCGATTAGCGCGGTCGGCTAACGTACGGCGGCTAGAAAAAAAGTTAAACGATCGGACGCCCTAACAGCGCCGCTGGCAACGAGAGTGGCGCTCACCCCATCGCTGCCTCCTGCAGTACCATCGGCTGGTGGCAGCTGAGGTAGGGCAAGGCAGCAGTCACCACCGTGTCCAGATCTGCGTTGTCTGAGGTCAACAACAAAACACGCGCACACGGATATCCTTCTTTAGTGCCGGTAGGAACCTCCTGGTTACACCAGAACCACAGGGGATTATTGTGTCCGTCCGTCCGTCGTGCAGGGAAGGGCTGGGTGGGGAGGGTGGGGCTGGGGCTGGATGGGGAGGGTGGGGCTGGGTGGGAAGGGTGGGGCTGGGTGGGGGGTGGGGCTGCGTGGGGAGGGGCTGGTCACCCCATGGTGCCCTTATAAAACTCAACGTTTAACCTACTCACGCCGGCTTGTGCCCGCCCTCACAGTCGGGCATATTTGCGGAATACACCACGCCGCCATTGACCCTGGCCATTGACCGAGCAACCCAACGTTCCTACCAGCTCCCTCCGCAGGACAATGTGTTTGGGCAAGCGCTGTTAGGCGAGTAGCACCTATGACAACCGGCACAGCGCACGAGGGGGTGGGTGGCCAGCACCATGCCCACACACAGATGCAAAGATAAAGATCCCCCGTATAGCCTTTGACAGACTGTTGGGGCGAGTGCTGTTAGCGAGCACCTATGAAGGCCGGAACGGCGCACGAGGGGGTGGGTGGCCAGCACCACGACCTTTGTCTCCGCAGTGGCGATGTTTACTACACACCGCACCGGGTACTCATTCGAGGCTGAGTCAACCTAAGCGAGGCCCTGGACTGGTTCAGATCATCGTCACGGGTGTTGACCGTGAGCTGGACTCGAACTTGGGTCGCCGAGTTCGTAGCGCAGACAAAAACACACGCACAAACACAACAAAATAAAGGCACACGCACGCACACACGCGCACACACACACACACGCGCACACACACACACACGCGCACACACACACGCGCCGTGCGAGCGCTCATGAATAGATGATAAAAATTAATAATTCATCCACACACCTTCACTCTGGGCGCCATGCCGTTAGTCACAAAACACACAGGCTGCAGACGCACCCACGCACACACGGAACGCACACACACACGCACACACGGAATGCACATACCAACACACGCACACGCCAACGCACGTGAAGACACACCAACGCATGGAACGCACGCACCAACACACGTGTACGCCAACCGCCGTTCACCACCGAGTGACGGTGATGTCACCACGACGCATCGCGCCAGGCCAGGCCAGTTCATGCCAGTTCAGGCCAGTTCAGGCCAGGCCAGTTCAGGTCAGTTCAGGCCAGTTCAGGCCAGTTCAGACCGGGCCAGGCCAGGCCAAGCCAGTTCAGGCCAGTTCAGGCCAGTTCAGGCCAGGCCAGTTCAGGTCAGGCCAGTTTAGGCCAGGCCAGGCCCAGCCAGTCAGGCCAGGCCAGTTCAGGCCAGGCCAGTTTAGGCCAGGCCAGTTCAGGCCAGGCTAAGCCAGGCCAGGTCAGTTCAGGCCAGTTCAGGCCAGGCCAGTTCAGTTCAGGCCAGTTTAGGCCAGTTCAGGCCAGTTCAGGCCAGGCCAGTTTAGGCCAGTTCAGGCCAGTTCAGGCCAGTTCAGGCCAGGCCAGTTTAGGCCAGTTCAGGCCAGTTCAGGCCAGTTCAGGCCAGTTCAGGCCAGGCCAGTTCAGGCCAGGCCAGTTCAGGCCAGGCAAGTTCAGACCAGTTCAGGCCAGGCCAGGCCAGTTCAGGCCAGGCCAGTTCAGGCCAGGCCAGGCCAGTTCAGGCCAGGCCAGTTCAGGCCAGGCCAGTTCAGGCCAGTTCAGGCCAGTTCAGGCCAGGCCAGTTCAGGCCAGGCCAGTTCAGGCCAGGCCAGGCCCAACCAGTCAGGCCAGGCCCAGCCAGGGCCCAGGTTGCGCTCTGTGGAGGCCACCGAGCGACCCGCCACCGCCCTCTCACCGAGCCGCAGGGCGACGGCCAGAGGCCCCAGGCTGTCGAGTGCGGCCGCCTGCAGGCGGCAGGCGAGCGATCGCGGGTACAGGGGCGGCCCCCCCCGGCCCCCCCCCGCCCCCGCCGGCGGCCCTCGGCCCCCGCGGCGGCGCTCACGGCCGCCCTCGCCGCCAGCGAGGAGGCGACGGGGCCCAGCAGCTCGCCGGAGACGCGCCGGCGCAGGAAGTCGCCGCAGACGCGCGACAGCGACACCAGCGTCTGGGTGGTGGGGGGGTGGTGGGGGGGTGGTGGGGGGGTGGTGGGGGGGTGGTGGGGGGTGGGACAGGGGACAGAGTTTAATGGGGGCGGTGATGCGGAGGAGGTCGCAAGGGCGTGTGCGCGTTGAACTTCTTTCGCACCGCTGTACGTAGCCAACCGCGCGGGGGAAAGACAGCAAACTGTGGGTCTCTGTGTGGTGAGTCTGTGAGTCTCTGTGTGGTGAGTCTATGGGTCTCTGTGTGGTGAGTCTATGGGTCTCTGTGTGGTGAGTCTATGGGTCTCTGTGTGGTGAGTCTGTGGGTCTCTGAAAGTCTATGGGTCTATGCATGAGTCTATGGGTCTCTGTGTGGTGAGTCTGTGGGTCTCTGAAAGTCTATGGGTCTATGCATGAGTCTATGGGTCTCTGTGTGGTGAGTCTATGGGTCTCTGTGTGGTGAGTCTGTGGGTCTCTGAAAGTCTATGGGTCTATGCATGAGTCTATGGGTCTCTGTGTGGTGAGTCTATGGGTCTCTGTGTGGTGAGTCTGTGGGTCTCTGAAAGTCTATGGGTCTATGCATGAGTCTATGGGTCTCTGTGTGGTGAGTCTATGGGTCTCTGTGTGGTGAGTCTATGGGTCTCTGAAAGTCTATGGGTCTATGCATGAGTCTATGGGTCTCTGTGCAAGTCATAAGTTCAACAGCCGCGCAACAGATGGCAGTGGTGGCATCTACATCTGCAGAACGTGAAGAACCAGTGGCATCTACATCTGCAGAACGTGAAGAACCAGTGGCATCTACATCTGCAGAACGTGAAGAACCAGTGGCATCTACATCTGCAGAACGTGAAGAACCAGTGGCATCTACATCTGCAGAACGTGAAGAACCAGTGGCATCTACATCTGCAGGAGATTATGCCACTTTAAAAGCCATTCCCCGTGTTTAGTGTACACGCTGTACAACACGTTTGGAATAGACACGAGTGAAGTTGGACTTACGAACAAATGAACGAACGAACAGAACCTCTGGAACCTAACCAGTTCGTAAGTAGAGGAGTCCCTGTCAAGATCAAATGTGAGCTTGGGCAAGACTGTCGCGGCTAGGAGATGTTAACTACCTCGCCTGGTGTGCAGGAGGCCGTGGGTTTGGTCCCGACCCTGACGCCTGCTGCTGTATATTTGGAGTTTGCGTGTCTCTCTCTCTCATCATCATCACGGTGGCTAGGAGATGTTAACTACCTCGCCAGGTATGCAGGAGATCGTGGGTTTAATCTCGACCCTGATGCCTGCTGCAGTGTATTTGGAGTTTGCGTGTCTCTCTCTCTCCCCGTGGTCGCGTGGATTTTTCACCGGGTCCTTCGGTGTTTCCCTCCACATTTAGAATCAACGTCACTGCTATAAATGTCCCCGTGATCATGAAGACGATGATGAGCAACTTTGCTGGGAAAAAATAATCAAATATCTCAGTGTGGCCTTACCTGCTAAACTAAAATTAGCAATAGTAGAATAGCTCGCAAAGAGGCAGCGGAGACGGCTCGGCTCGCGTGAGCCAGTGGAAAAAAAAGGAGTTCACGGGTGGCTCGCTTTGTAGCGCACCGTCCCGCGCGTGGGTCCGCTCAGACGCGACGGCACCTTGAATGCGGCGAGGATGACCCTCCACTCGTCGCCGGTGAGCCTCTGGACGAGCGCCGGCCACAGGCGGTGAGCCATGGGCAGGCAGGAATCCTCGCGCGCGGACAGGACGCCCATCGCCAGCCGCACCACCTCCAGCATCTACACACACGGAGGTACAAAAGACAAAGGTCCCCCGTGTAGCCTTAACAGACTGTTGGGGCGAGTGCTGTTGGCGAGCACCTGTGAAGGCCAGAATGGGACACCAGAGGGTGAGTGGCCGCCTTTGTCTCCCCAGTGGCGATGTTCACACACGCACGCACACAGGCACGCACACAGGCACACACACAGGCACACACACAGGCACACACGCAGGCGCACACGCACGCACACAGGCACGCACACAGGCACGCACACAGGCACGCACACAGGCACACACACAGGTACACACGCACGCACACAGGCACACACACAGGCACACACACAGGCACACACGCAGGCACACACGCAGGCACACACGCACGCACACAGGCACGCACACAGGCACGCACACAGGCACGCACACAGGCACACACACAGGTACACACGCACGCACACAGGCACACACACAGGCACACACGCACGCACACACGCACGCACACACGCACGCACACACACACGCACACACGCACAGGCACACACGCACAGGCACACACGCACAGGCACACACGCACAGGCACACACGCACAGGCACACACGTCCGCACGGGGTACTCATTGAGGCCGAGTCGCCCTAAGGGAGGGCCCAGGACCGGTTCAAACAATCGTCACCGGCGTTGGCCGTGAGCGGGAATCGAACCCGGGTCGCCGGGTTCGTAGCGCAGACTCACACAGCCCCACGGTGACCCCACACCACCTCCAGTAGCTACACACACAGAGAGAGAGCGATCGCGCGGGCCGGGTTCAACAAGCTCCTGGGCCCCGCGTGTGTGGGCCCCGTGTGTGTGGGCCCCGCGTGTGTGTGTGTGTGGGCCCCCCCCCCTCCTCCCCCCCCTCCCCCCCCCCCCCAAACACCGCGTCACAGACCTAGCTCCGCCTCTGCACGGGCTGGGGCAGCTCAACAACCCCGGACGCCCCACCCCACCACCACCCCCCCACCAACCCCTCCCCCCCACCACCTCCACCACCCCCCCCCCCCCACCACCCCCACCACCCCCACCACCACCACCCCCCCCGTCCCCGGCGGTGCGTCTCACCGTGAGGCGCACGGCGACGTCGTGGTGCGACAGGAGGTGCACGCTCCGCTCCAGCAGCGCCCCGCACAGCTCCAGCTGGGGCGGCAACGCCGGCTTCTTGTCGTAGCCGGCATCCTCCTCCTCGCCCTTCAGCTCCTCCCCCTTCTCCTTCAGCTCCTCCCCCTCCTTAAGCTCCTCCTCCTCCTCTGTCCCCTTCGCTAACCCTGCCCCCAACTCCGCCCCTAGGCCCGCACACACAGGGGAGGGGGTCACGCACAGAGCTCGCAACCGGGTACCCGATACCCGTACCCTACCCGATACCCGGCTACCCGCACCCGGCCGGGTACGGGTAGCCGTTTGCGACCCTGGTGCGGCCGGGTACGGGTACGGGTAGGCCGTGAGTCACTGGTGAGTCACCGTTTGTCACTCATTTCCCAACGTCTTGTCTCTTCTCACAATTCAAGTTCCTAGAAACAACCCACCCGCGCCTGCAACATGGCTTCATCCCAGAGGTCGCAATCAGGTACCCGATACCCGTACCCTACACCCGTACCCTACACCCGTACCCGGCCGGGTACGGGTGTAGGGTACGGGTACGGCCGGGTACGGGTACCCGTTTGCGACCCTGGTGCGGCCGGGTACGGGTAAGGAATCAAAACCCGTTTGCGACCTCTGGTCACGCACCGCCGATTCGCACGGTTGGCTACGTTACGGCGCCAAAGAAATTCAACGTGCGTGCATGTATGAGCGAGCGAATGAGCGGGCGAGCGAGTGAGCGAGAGAAAGAAAGAGAGAGCGAATGAGCGAGCGGGTGAATGAGCGGGCGGTTGAATGAGTCAATGAATGAGAAAATGAATGAGTGAATGTGTGAGTAAATGCGCGAGTAAATGTGTGAACGAGTGAATGAGTGAGCAAACGGATGAGTGAATTAGTGAGTGAATAAGTGAAAGAGTAATTAAATTAGTGAATGAGCTGGTGAATGGGTGAGTGAACGTGTGCGTAAATGAATGAGTGAAGGAGTGAGTAAATGAATGAGTGCACTGGTGAGTAAATGAGCGAGGAATTGAGTGAACGAGTGAATGAGTGAGCAAACGAATGAGTGAATTAGTGAGTGAATAAGTGAAAGAGTAATTAAATTAGTGAATGAGTTGGTGAACGGGTGAGTGAACGTGTGCGTAAATGAGTGAACGAGTGAATGAGCGCGCAAATCAACAAGCGGGTCAATTCGTGAAAGGACGAGTGAGTAAGCAGGCGAACGAGCGGGTGGATGAGTCCGTGAACGAGTGAGTAAATGAACGAGTGAATGCTTGAGTGAGCGAGTGAATCGGTGCACCACTGAGCGAGTGAGTGAATGAACGAGGGAACGAGTAGAATGAATGATTGAGCGAGCGAGTGAATGTGAGAGCGAGCGAGTGAATCAGTGCACCACTGAGTGAGTGAATGAACGAGGGAACAAGTAGAATGAATGAGCGAGCGAGCGAACGAATGCGAGCGAGTGAATCAGTGCACCATTGAGCGGGTGAATGAACGAGGGAACGAGTAGAAAGATCGATCGAGCGAGCGAGCGAACGAATGCGAGAGCGAGCGAGCCGACGAATCGTCACGTGGGCGTCGCGGGTACCGGCGTCGGTGTCGTCGTCGTTGTCAACCTCCTCCTCCGGCCCCACGTTGCCGGTCGCGAGCTGCGTCTGCCGGTGGTGGTCGCGCAGAAACGCCGCCACCTCCTCCGGGGAGCAGGCCGAGCGGCCTTCCTCCCCGCGCGGCCCCTGCGGCCCCGGCGGCCGGGCTCCCGCGTCCCCGTCGCCGCTCCTTCTCCGCTCGGAGGCCGCCGTGTCCGGGCCCGGAAACCACTTGTCTGCTCGAGGGAGAAAAACCCGAGCCGTCGCGTCGCCGGCCACGCCGCGGGATCAACTAAAAGATTTTTATTTTTTTTATTTTGCCCAGAGAAGGCGCGACGTTCATTCCAAATTGTGGAGGGGAAAAGAAACGGAGGAGCCGGAGGAATAATCCACGCGACCACGGAGAGAGAGACACGCAAACTCCAAATATACAGCAGCACGCGTCAGGGGTCGGGATCCCACGACCTCCTGCACACCAGGCGAGGTAGTTAACATCTCATAGCCACCGTGATGATGATGAGAGAGAGAGACACGCAAACTCCAAATACACAGCAGCAGGCATCAGGGTCGGGATCGAACCCACGACCTCCTGCACACCAGGCGAGGTAGTTAACATCTAGCCACCGTGATGATGATGATGAGAGAGAGAGAGACACGCAAACTCCAAACACACAGCAGGCATTAGGGTCGTGATCGAACCCACGACCTCCTGCACACCAGGCGAGGGAGTTAACATCTCCTAGCCACCGTGATGATGATGAGAGAGAGAGACACGCAAACTCCAAATACACAGCAGCAGGCGTCAGGGTCGGGATCGAACCCACGACCTCCTGCGCACTAGGCGAGGTAGTTAACGTGCGGGCACCGTGGGAGAGGCTCACGACGGATGCCACTAGCACCCACACCCCCCACCCTCCGCTGTAGGAGCGACACTCAAAGCAGCTCTCGCAGCAACGAGCGGAGCGTCCGGGGTGGATAGAACGCAGCGACTTAGCACATAGTGGGGAGCTGTCGTGGTTGCTGCTGTGTGTGTGTACTGTGTCCAGTGTGTGTGTGCCCTGCGTGTGTGTGTGTGTCCTGTGTGTGTGTGCCCTGCGTGTGTGTGTGTGTCCTGTGTGTGTGTGTGTCCTGTGTGTGTGTGCCCTGCGTGTGTGTGTCACTGTGTGTGTGCTGTAGCAGACAGACAGAAAAAAAAATATGGCATCTGTGCAAGACCGCCCTTTCCTGAAAGGGAAAGGAGAGGCTTGCGGAACCCCAATGCGGTTTCAGAAAAGGGCGGTCCTGCACAGATGCCATATTTTCTGTCCGTCTGCTACAGCAGAGGTGTAGGGAATTCCAACAAGACCTACATCTCTGCTTAATTGACCTGGTCAAGGCCTATAATACCATCAGTAGGCCTGGGCTCTGGGTTGTTCTTCGTGCTTTCGGAGTCCCTGACCCTCTGCTCACGATCATTAAGGACCTTCATGATGGTGAGCGGGCCCGGGTAAAACTACGTGGCCGGGAGTCGGAGCCTTTCCCTGTACACCTTGGGGTGCGACAGGGATGTCCTCTGGCTCCCACATTATTTAACATCTATTTCGACTGCATAGTTCGTGAAGCCTTCAATAGCTGTACCGGGGGAATTTCCATTTGGTACAGATATAATGGGAGGCTGATCGACGCCCGGGTGCGATCAAGGGATGGCTCCCTATTGGTCAACCACGTTATGTATGCCGATGATTTGGTAATAGCTGCTCATTCAGAAGAGGAGTTGGAGACGCTGCTGCTGAGACTGGAGCGTGCCACTAAGAGGTGGGGCCTTATCATCAGCCCCACCAAAACTAAGCACCTGCCTGGGTATTTTGTACCATCGGACACTCCACCCCCACAACTCCCAATCGGTGATGGGGAAGTTGTGGAGAGAGTGGAGAGTTTCCCATACCTGGGCAGTGTGCTTATGACCGGCTCCAGTTTATCAGCAAAGGTCTCACTCCGAATCAGTCGAGCGGCAATATCTTTTCATCGGTTGCGTAAGGCTGTGTGGAAGCTACCTGGTCTGTCGCTCCGCACGAAGCTTCAGGTCTTCTCGGCCACGGTCATTCCCTCCCTTCTCTACGCTTGCGAAACGTGGACCCCCCTAATGGAACATCTTCGCCGGTTGGAAACATTTCGGCTGGCCTGCCTACGATCCATCCTGGGTTTAACCAGGCTGGATTGTGTGAGGAGCTCACAAATCCTTGAAAGATCTGGGCAAAGTCCCATCGGTGAGCTCCTCCGGCAGGCAAGGCTGCGTTGGCTGGGTCATGTAACCCGCATGCCCAGCCACCGCATGCCTAAACAGCTTTTGTTCGGCCGGATCGAGGGGGCTAAACGGGCGCGGCATGGGCTAGAGAAGAGATGGAGTGATGTGGTACAGGAGGACGTGGAGCTGAGTGGACTTGCCAATGACTGGTACCAGCGGTGTCAAGATCGGCCTCTGTGGAGGAGGCTCGTGAAGGACGCTGCTGGGCAGTTGGAGGCAGTCGCCCTCCAACAACAACGGAGGGCGGAGGAGCGACGCTCACAACAACGAGCAGAGCGCCGGGTGGCTAAAGCACAGCAAGTTGGTACAGTAGGGGGCACAGGTGGTGCATCAGCCAGTCGTCTCAGTCATCTCGGTCAGTCGACCCGTGGCACCTGCTGGGTCTGCCCCGTGACCTCCTGCCAGCGGGCGTTCGACACTTCACGTGGCCTCAAGGTGCACATAGCCTGGCACAAGCGTCGTGGTGACGTCACCGCCACTTAGTGGCGAATGGCGGTTGTTGTTGTGTGTGCGCCCTGTGTGTGTGTGCGCTGTGTGTGTCTGTATGTACCCTGTATGTGTGTGCACCCTGTGTGTGTGCACCCTGTGTGTGTGTGTCACTGTGCGTGTGTATACCCTGTGTGTGTGTACCCTGTGTGTGTGTGTCACTGTGCGTGTGTGTCTGTGTTTGTCACTGTGCCCTGTGCGCGTGTACCCAGGGCGCAGGCGAGTGCGTGCAGCGCCGGTGCGGCACTCCTCGCCAGCCTCGCCGGGTGCCGGTCCACCAGGGACAGCAGCTCCTGTGCGGAGCCCGCGGCCTGCAGCACGGAGTCAGGTCCCTCCCCGTAGCGCAGCACTGCCGCAAGCACCAGCTGTGATGGGGGGGGGGGGGGCAGGGGGGGGCAGGGGGGGCAAGGGGGGCAGGGGGGGGGCAGGGGGGGGGGGGCAGGGGGGGTGCCGTTAGCATCGCCGCGGTCCCCGGCTCTCGCCGCTGGTGTCGGCCATGGGCCCGGGAATCAGGGCGTCACGGTGGCTAGGAGATGTTAACTAATTCTAGATTTGAAGCTTTCGTGACTGTAAGGATTCATATTCTTATGTTTTTTCGGTAAATTCACGTGGGTAATTTTTTTTTAGAATTAATGAAAGTTAAATATTTATTTTTATCTTATTCTTAGGTTTTTATTTTACTTTTATGAATTTTTTTTTTACCTACGTGACTTTACCGAAAAAACCTAAGAATAAGATGTTAACTACCTCGCCTGGTGTGCAGGAGGTCGTGGGTTCTATCCCGACACTGACGCCTGCTGCTGTGTATTTGGAGTTTGCGTGTCTCTCTCTCATCATCATCATCATCACGGTGGCTAGGAGATGTTGACTACCTCGCCTGGTGTGCAGGAGGTCGTGGGTTCGATCCCGACCCTAATCGGAGACGTCGAGGCGGTGAGTTCGCCCAGTTTCATTTCTCGTAAACAAGACAAAGTTCCCCCGTATAGCCTTGACGGACCTTTTGGAGGGGGGGGGGGTATGGCAAGTGCTGCTAGCGAGCACACGCACACGCACACACATGCACACACACACACGCACACGCACGCACACACGCACACGCACGCACGCGCACACACACGCACATGCACACCCACACGCGCACACACACACGCACACCCACACACACGCACACACACGCACGCACACACACACACACGCACGCACATGCACACCCACACGCGCACACACACACACGCACACCCACACACACGCACACACACGCACGCACACACACACACACGCACACACACACACACGCACGCGCACACACATGCACACGCACACACACACGCGCACGCACGTGCACACACACACACGCACACACACACGCACACACACACGCACACACACACGCACGCACGCTCACGCACGCACGCTCACACACACACGCACACACACGCACGCACACACGCACGCAGACACACACACGCACACACACAGACACACACACACACACGCACACACACACCCACGCACACGCGCACACACACACGCACACGCAGACACACACGCACACGCACACACGTGCTCACCGGCGCGCTCTCGCTCTCCCCCAGGTGGCGCAGGGCGATGGTGACGGCGCTCGCCACGTAGTCCGAGTTGTGAGACACGAGGAGGCCGGGGCGAGCGTAGCCACACGCACGCGCCACGTGGTGCGTCACGCGGCGCGCCGTGCAGCACACGGGCTGGGTGTCTAAGCCGTCGCCTACGCACACAGAAACAAAGAGTATCCCCGCCGCCCCCCGTGTAGCCTTCAACGGGCTGTAGGGCAAGTGGTGTTAGTAGCGAGCAGCAGCGCCTATGAAGGCCGGCGCTGTGGCACACGAGGGGGTGGGTGGCCAGCACCACGCCCAGAGTGGCGGTGTTCACACATCGCCAATTACAATCACTATGATTACAATCACTATGATTACGCTGCTGCTGCTGCTGATGACGATGATGATGTCGACAATGATGGTGATGTCACCGATGATGATGTCGACGATGATGATGTCAGCGATGATGTCACCGATGATGTCGATGATGACGATGATGTCACCGATGATGATGATGAAACACAGAAACCCAAAGACTCACACAGAGATCCATAGACTCACACAGAGACCCATAGACTCACACAGAGACCCACAGACTCACACAGAGACCCATAGACTCACACAGAGACCCATAGACTCACACAGAGACCCATAGACTCACACAGAGACCCATAGACTCACACAGAGACCCACAGACTCACAGAGAGACCCATAAACTCACACAGAGACCCACAGACTCACACACAGAGACCCACAGACTCACACACAGAGACCCACAGACTCACACAGAGACCCACAAACTCATCACCCAGACACCCACAGACTCACACAGAGACCCACAGACTCACACACAGAGACCCACAGACTCACACAGAGACCCACAAACTCATCACACAGACACCCACAGACTCACCCAGACACCCACAGACTCACACAGAGACCCACAGACTCACACACAGAGACCCACTGTTGTCCTTCCCCCCCCCACCCCACAGCTCCGATGAGCACGGCGGGCTCTGCACGGCGCGAGAGCAGCTCACCGTGCACATGACCGACACGAGCAAACGGAGCAGACAGCCCTCCTCACCTCCCACCTTCTCCAGCACGGGGTACAGCACGACGGCCAGCATGGGCCTGAAGTCGAGGCCCAGGACGCCGGCAAACCCGGCGATGCCCTCCAGCTGCGCGCTCAGCTGCCACGCGTTGCCGTTGAACGCCTCCAGCGTGCACTCTGCGCAAAGACACAGAGGCAAAGATCTTCATTGGCTCAGTATCAATGTCATAAAGGTCGTTGAGGCGACTTGCGTCACAGCTTTTCCTTCACGCTGCTGACAGGCAGCGTGACAGGGACAGATAGAGAGAGAGAGACACACCGCCACGTGGCAGCCTGGACCACGTGGCAGCCTGGACCACGTGGCAGCCTGGACCACGTGGCAGCCTGGACCACGTGGCAGCCTGGACCACGTGGCAGCCTGGACCACGTGGCAGCCTGGACCACGTGGCAGCCTGGACCACGTGGCAACCCGGAGCCCCGCTCCCACGTGGCCCCCTTCCTGCGTTCGTTCCCGTTCTGACCACGTGTCGTTCGTCTCCACCCCTATTTAATAGCCGGGTCACGTGGTACGTTTCCACCAATCCTGGTTAGCCTCCGTGGAATATTCCAGGCTCCCTCGTCAGCTCCCGGGACCACGCCCCTCACTCGTCTCCCCATTGGCTGTGGCCAAAGCCAGCAGAACCAATCATCTACTTGCAGCTGTCACCTTCCCGTCACGTCAGGGCCACGCCCCTAGGCATCTCTGAGTGAGTGAGGGTGGAGCGTCACTGAGTGAGTGAGTGAGGGTGGAGCGTCACTGAGTGAGTGAGTGAGGGTGGAGTGTCTCTGAGTGAGTGAGGGTGGAGCGTCTCTGAGTGAGTGAGTGAGGGTGGAGTGTCTCTGAGTGAGTGAGGGTGGAGCGTCTCTGAGTGAGTGAGTGAGGGTGGAGTGTCTCTGAGTGAGTGAGGGTGGAGCGTCTCTCAGTGAGTGAGGGTGGAGCGTCTCTGAGTGAGTGAGGGTGGAGCGTCTCTGAGTGAGTGAGTGAGGGTGGAGCGTCTCTGAGTGAGTGAGGGTGGGTGGAGCGTCTCTGAGTGAGTGTGGGTGGAGCGTCTCTGAGTGAGTGTGGGTGGAGCGTCTCTGAGTGAGTGAGGGTGGAGCGTCTCTGAGTGAGTGAGTGAGTGAGGGTGGAGCGTCTCTGAGTGAGTGAGGGTGGAGCGTCTCTGAGTGAGTGAGGGTGGAGCGTCTCTGAGTGAGTGAGGGTGGAGCGTCTCTGAGTGAGTGAGTGAGGGTGGAGCGTCTCTGACTGAGTGAGGGTGGAGCGTCTCTGAGTGAGTGTGGGTGGAGCGTCTCTGAGTGAGTGTGGGTGGAGCGTCTCTGAGTGAGTGAGTGAGGGTGGAGCGTCTCTGAGTGAGTGAAGGTGGGTGGAGCGTCTCTGAGTGAGTGAAGGTGGGTGGAGCGTCTCTGAGTGAGTGAGTGAGGGTGGAGCGTCTCTGAGTGAGTGAGTGAGGGTGGAGCGTCTCTGAGTGAGTGAAGGTGGGTGGAGCGTCTCTGAGTGAGTGAGGGTGGAGCGTCTCTGAGTGAGTGAGGGTGGAGCGTCTCTGAGTGAGTGAGTGAGGGTGGAGCGTCTCTGAGTGAGTGAGGGTGGAGCGTCTCTGAGTGAGTGAGTGAGGGTGGAGCGTCTCTGACTGAGTGAGGGTGGAGCGTCTCTGAGTGAGTGAGGGTGGAGCGTCTCTGAGTGAGTGAGTGAGGGTGGAGCGTCTCTGAGTGAGTGAGTGAGGGTGGAGCGTCTTTGAGTGAGTGAGTGTGGGTGGAGCGTCTCTGAGTGAGTGTGGGTGGAGCGTCTCTGAGTGAGTGAGTGAGGGTGGAGCGTCTCTGAGTGAGTGAGGGTGGAGCGTCTCTGAGTGAGTGAGTGAGGGTGGAGCGTCTCTGAGTGAGTGAGGGTGGAGCGTCTCTGAGTGAGTGAGGGTGGAGCGTCTCTGAGTGAGTGAGTGAGTGAGTGAGGGTGGAGCGTCTCTGAATGAGTGAGGGTGGAGCGTCTCTGAGTGAGTGAGTGAGGGTGGAGCGTCTCTGAGTGAGTGAGGGTGGAGCGTCTCTGAGTGAGTGTGGGTGGAGCGTCTCTGAGTGAGTGAGTGAGTGAGTGAGGGTGGAGCGTCTCTGAGTGAGTGAGGGTGGAGCGTCTCTGAGTGAGTGAGTGAGGGTGGAGCGTCTCTGAGTGAGTGTGGGTGGAGCGTCTCTGAGTGAGTGAGTGTGGGTGGAGCGTCTCTGAGTGAGTGAGTGAGGGTGGAGCGTCTCTGAGTGAGTGAGTGAGGGTGGAGCGTCTCTGAGTGAGTGAGTGTGGGTGGAGCGTCTCTGAGTGAGTGAGTGAGGGTGGAGCGTCTCTGAGTGAGTGAGGGTGGAGCGTCTCTGAGTGAGTGAGTGAGTGAGGGTGGAGCGTCTCTGAGTGAGTGAGGGTGGAGCGTCTCTGAGTGAGTGAGTGAGGGTGGAGCGTCTCTGAGTGAGTGAGGGTGGAGCGTCTCTGAGTGAGTGAGGGTGGAGTGTCTCTGAGTGAGTGAGTGAGGGTGGAGCGTCTCTGAGTGAGTGAGGGTGGAGCGTCTCTGAGTGAGTGAGTGAGGGTGGAGCGTCTCTGAGTGAGTGAGGGTGGAGCGTCTCTGAGTGAGTGAGGGTGGAGTGTCTCTGAGTGAGTGAGTGAGGGTGGAGCGTCTCTGAGTGAGTGAGGGTGGAGCGTCTCTGAGTGAGTGAGGGTGGAGCGTCTCTGAGTGAGTGAGGGTGGAGTGTCTCTGAGTGAGTGAGTGAGGGTGGAGCGTCTCTGAGTGAGTGAGGGTGGAGCGTCTCTGAGTGAGTGAGTGAGGGTGGAGCGTCTCTGAGTGAGTGAGGGTGGAGCGTCTCTGAGTGAGTGAGGGTGGAGCGTCTCTGAGTGAGTGAGTGAGGGTGGAGCGTCTCTGAGTGAGTGAGGGTGGGTGGAGCGTCTCTGAGTGAGTGAGGGTGGAGCGTCTCTGAGTGAGTGAGTGAGGGTGGAGCGTCTCTGAGTGAGTGAGGGTGGAGCATCTCTGAGTGAGTGAGTGAGGGTGGAGCGTCTCTGAGTGAGTGAGTGAGGGTGGAGCGTCTCTGAGTGAGTGAGTGAGTGAGGGTGGAGCGTCTCTGAGTGAGTGAGTGTGGAGCGTCTCTGAGTGAGTGAGTGAGGGTGGAGCGTCTCTGAGTGAGTGAGTGAGGGTGGAGCGTCTCTGAGTGAGTGAGTGAGGGTGGAGCGTCTCTGAGTGAGTGAGTGAGGGTGGAGCGTCTCTGAGTGAGTGAGTGAGGGTGGAGCGTCTCTGAGTGAGTGAGTGAGGGTGGAGCGTCTCTGAGTGAGTGAGTGAGGGTGGAGCGTCTCTGAGTGAGTGAGGGTGGAGTGTCTCTGAGTGAGTGAGTGAGGGTGGAGCGTCTCTGAGTGAGTGAGGGTGGAGTGTCTCTGAGTGAGTGAGTGAGGGTGGAGCGTCTCTGAGTGAGTGAGTGAGGGTGGAGCGTCTCTGAGTGAGTGAGTGAGGGTGGAGTGTCTCTGAGTGAGTGAGGGTGGAGTGTCTCTGAGTGAGTGAGTGAGGGTGGAGCGTCTCTGAGTGAGTGAGTGTGGAGCGTCTCTGAGTGAGTGAGTGAGGGTGGAGCGTCTCTGAGTGAGTGAGGGTGGAGCGTCTCCGACTGAGTGAGTGAGTGTGGAGCGTCTCCGAGTGAGCGAGCGAGGGTGGAGCGTCTCCGAGTGAGCGAGTGTGAGTGCCGCGTCTCTCGCTCACCGCTCTCCACCGCCGGGGCGAGCGGCACAACGAGCGACGTAGCTCCGGTGCCGGCGTCTCCCGGCACAGCCGAGTTGCCCAGCCGCGTCGTCGGCAAGCGCCAGTTCGCCGGCGAGGTGTACTCTGCGACCACGGCTCGCGCCAGCCAGAACAGCTCCTCCTGGCTGTACCGCGACCGCCAATCGCCTGCGCCGCGTCGCAAGGAACGAAGATCCTGAGTTGGGGGTCCTGGGCGCGCATGTGGCAGAGGTCGCAACCGGGTACCCGATACCCGTACCCTACACGATACCCGGCTACCCGTACCCGGCCGGGTACGGGTAGCCGTTTGCGACCCTGGTGCGGCCCGGTACGGGTACGGGTAGGCCGTGAGTCACTGGTGAGTCACCTTCTTGGTTCTTTCGGTGAAGTCACGTAGAAGGGAAATAATACAATAATAAAAATAAAACATGATAAAATAATTCTCACGACGTTTCGGCCACAACGCAAGCAGCCGTCCTCAGGTGAAGAACAGGTCTGTCGATAAGACAGAGTCACCGTTTGAGACTCATTTCGGGTAGGGTACGGGTACGGTACGGGTACGGGTAGGGAACGGGTACCCGTACCCGACCGGGTACGGGTACCCATTTGCGACCCTGGTGCGGCCAGGTACGGGTAAGGAATCAAAACCCGTTTGCGACCTCTGGCCTGTGGACATGCCCCCCCACGGGGTGATGCACTGCTCGCTGCGACAGCCCCGAGTGGAGACCAGCGATAGCCGCACGCGACGGGTTCAGGGAAAAGGCCAAGACGACGGTCACGGAGTTGAGTTCCTTCCCGTCTCGAGGTCTGGGGCCAGTGGTGGAAATTCCACGTGTCTATGGCGGGGGTTAGGTCCCGCCACTAGAAACAACCCGCTGTTGACTCCCCTACAAGATGGTACAGGGAGTCCTCTACTTGCTGACAAGCTGGTCTGTGCGCAAGTCGATTTGTTCGTGAGTCCAACTTTGCTCCTGTCGATTCCAAACACGTTGTACGGCGTGTACACTAAACACGGGGTATGGCTTTACAAGTTGTATAATCTCCTGCAGATGTAGATGCCACTGGTTCTTCATGTTCTGCAGATGTAGATGCCACTGGTTCTTCATGTTCTACAGATGTAGATGCCACTGGTTCTTCATGTTCTGCAGATGTAGATGCCACTGGTTCTTCACGTTCTGTAGATGTAGATGCCACTGGTTCTTCACGTTCTGTAGATGTAGATGCCACTGGTTCTTCACGTTCTGCAGATGTAGATGCCACTGGTTCTTCACGTTCTGCAGATGTAGATGCCACTGGTTCTTCACGTTCTGCAGATGTCGATGCCACTGGTTCTTCACGTTCTGCAGATGTAGATGCCACTGGTTCTTCACGTTCTGTAGATGTAGATGCCACTGGTTCTTCACGTTCTGCAGATGTCGATGCCACTGGTTCTTCACGTTCTGCAGATGTCGATGCCACTGGTTCTTCACGTTCTGTAGATGTAGATGCCACTGGTTCTTCACGTTCTGCAGATGTCGATGCCACTGGTTCTTCACGTTCTGTAGATGTAGATGCCACTGGTTCTTCACGTTCTGCAGATGTAGATGCCACTGGTTCTTCACGTTCTGCAGATGTCGATGCCACTGGTTCTTCACGTTCTGCAGATGTAGATGCCACCACCGCCATCTATTGTTCAACGGTTGAACTTACGACTCTCGGTCAGAACGGGCAACTGGACACACGGACGGGTTTGTTTGTATCTCTGAAAGTTGCTAAGTAGAGGAGTTCCCGTCCTCATTTTTATCGACCCAGAGAGGTGATGGGCCGACCCCCAGAGCTCACCCTGGACTTCGACCGTGCTGTCGGTCGCGAGACGCTGCTGCTTTTGGGGGACCTTTGGTGCTTGTGCTTAGCGACCGTGACGTTTAAACAACAACAACGATGACCACAACAACAATAAAACAAAAACGCAAAAAATTCTCACCGGGCGCCTCTTCCGATGGGGCGGTCGGCAGAGACTGAGCGCTGGAATACGCCCAGGGGTCCAACCCACGCCCGGCGGCTCCCACAATCACTTCGTTGAGAATCATGGCAGCCGCGGCACTGGAGGGGTGAGAGATAGAGAGAGAGACAACGCCGCCCACAAGATCAAGAGAACAACCCCCGGCCTCAAGACGCACCGCGAGTGCCGCCGTTACAACGCGGGCACCTCAACGCCCATGGGAAGGGAGTTTCGAAACATTTGTGCCGTGATCCACAAACCCTCGCTGCTCAGCTGTAACAATCAGACGGTACATGCCCTCTCCTCTTCCCGTATCCGTCTCTCTCCACGTGAAAAAAAATTCACCCGTATAAACCAAGTTTTTCACTATAAATCCTTTATATGCGTGGCGGCTAGAGTCCTCTCGTCCTCTGGCTTGAGATGGCTGCCACCTATGGGTCAGATGATTGCCTGCCACCATTAAGCAATTGGTAATTAAATATAATTTATTTTTTCCTAAAAAGTGTAAAATTTTCACGAAAATAAATTGTCACGCACAACGAGTCTGTGTGCAAAATGTCAGCTCGATTGGATCACGGGAAGTGGGTTAAAAAACGACCGAAAGATTTGCACGGTCGTAAGCGCGCAAGCAAGCAAGCAAGTGAACTTAATATAAAGGATTTAAAAAGAAAGTAATTTTTTGACACGTCCCATTTGCCACACGGCCTTCTGGGAGTGCAAAGTCATCTGTAGCAAGACTCTGGGCTGGTTTCGAAACCTTCAGCATCTCATCGGCAACGTCAGGGTCGCTTGAAGTCAGAATTTGTATTGATACCGGAGGAGGAATCCGAAGAGCCATGAAGATGTCCAGCGGGGTCACGGGGTCAGAAAGCTTCGACAACAAACAGCACAAAAAAGCACGATAGAGGGTGCCAAGTATCGGAGAGGTGAACCATCTTCTTGGTTCTTTCGGTAAAGTCACGTAGAAGGGAAGCAATAAAATAATAAGAATAAAACATAATAAAACAATTCTCACGACGTTTCGACCACAACGCAAGCAGCCGTCCTCAGGTGAAAACCAGGTCTGTCGGAAAGACAGCGTCTGAATGAACACCCCACGTGCTTGGAGCATATATATAAGCTTTGTTGGAAGGGGGGAAAAGGGCGCCTTGACAAAAGAATATGCATCTAAGGACGGCTTGCTTGCGTTGTGGCCCGAAACGTCGTGAGAATTGTTTTATTATGTTTTATTCTTATTATTTTATTACTTCCATTCTACGTGACTTTACCGAAAGAACCAAGAAGATGAATCCCTGCAGTCACGAAAGCTTTAAATCGAGAGGTGAACCAATCGCTTAAAAAAATAAATTTTCAAAAATGAAACGAATGCCGGTGAGCTGCTCGACACTCATAGGGCAAGGGCTCTCTCCGCAAGACTTTACAACTAGCTCTGTGACATCCACTTCTGTGGGGGGCGGTAACCAGAGGCCGCAACCGGGTACCCGATACCCGTACCCTACCCGATACCCGGCTACCCGTACCCGGCTGGGTACGGGTACCTGTTTGTGACCCTGGTGCGGCCGGGTACGGGTAGGCCGTGAGTCACTGGTGAGTCACCGTTTGTCACTAATTTCCCAACGTCTTGTCTCTTCTCACAATTCAAGTTCCTAGAATCAACCCACCCGCGCCTGCAACATGGCTTCATCCCAGAGGTCGCAATCGGGTACCCGATACCCGGCTACCCGTACCCTACCCGTACCCGGCCGGGTATGGGTAGGGTACGGGTAGCCGGGTATCGGGTACCCGTTTGCGACTCTGGTGCGGCCGGATACGGGTAAGAAATCAAAACCCGTTTGCGACCTCTGGCGGTAACACTGCTCTGTGAGACATACAAACGGTTGGCCTCCCGACGTGAGCCCGTGCTACCTTTGGCGGCTCAGCGGTCCGCAGGCGGCAGTCCGCCGTGAGCGCGGGACCCTCCGCTGTAACCGGGACTCACCGATAAAGCCAGGAACCAGCGCTGTAGCCGGGATCTAGCCAGGACCCACCGCTGGAAACAGGAGGACTCACCGTTGTAGCCGGGACCCACCGATCTAGATGGGACCCACCGATCTAGATGGGACCCACCGATCTAGATCGGACCCACCGATCTAACCGGGACCCACCGATCTAGCCGGGACCCACCGATCTAGCCGGGACCCACCGATCTAGCCGGGACCCAGCGCTGTAAACAAGAGGACCCACCGATCTAGCCGGGACCCAGCGCTGTAAACAAGAGGACCCACCGATCTAGCCGGGACCCAGCGCTGTAAACAAGAGGACTCACCGATCTAGCCGGGACCCACCGATCTAGCCGGGACCCAGCGCTGTAAACAAGAGGACTCACCGATCTAGCCGGGACCCACCGATCTAGCCGGGACCCAGCGCTGTAAACAAGAGGACCCACCGATCTAGCCGGGACCCACCGATCTAGCCGGGACCCAGCGCTGTAAACAAGAGGACTAACCGATCTAGCCGGGACCCACCGATCTAGCCGGGACCCAGCGCTGTAAACAAGAGGACCCACCGATCTAGCCGGGACCCAGCGCTGTAAACAAGAGGACTCACCGATCTAGCCGGGACCCACCGATCTAGCCGGGACCCAGCGCTGTAAACAAGAGGACCCACCGATCTAGCCGGGACCCAGCGCTGTAAACAAGAGGACTAACCGATCTAGCCGGGACCCACCGATCTAGCCGGGACCCAGCGCTGTAAACAAGAGGACTCACCGATCTAGCCGGGACCCAGCGCTGTAAACAAGAGGACTCACCGATCTAGCCGGGACCCACCGATCTAGCCGGCACCCAGCGCTGTAAACAGGAGGACCCACCGCTGCAGCCGCGACTCTCGGTACATCTCTAGGAACGTGTCGACGAGGAGGTAGAGGTCTCCGAATTGCCCGAGCGTGCGGCAGATCTGCGTCAGCGTGGCGTGCACTCGCTCGTCCGAGAAGCCCCTGAAGCGCTTCCTCCGCCCGCCCGGGATTGGCCAGTCCGAGGGGGCAGAGCCGGCGAGCGGCCAATGGGCTCGCCCGCCTGCGGCGACGCCCCCTCTCGCCGCAAAATGGCCGCCGACGTCAGCGTCCCCCGCCGGTGGCGTCTCCGGGCAGGCAATGGCGGCGGCGGCGGCTGCTTCATCGCCATCGCCTCCTCCTCCCTCCTCCTCCTCCACATCCCCCTCCTCCTCCACCACGACCTGCTGGCTCGTGTCGGGCGCGAGGAGCTGCACGAGAGCCCGGGCGAGGCGGGAGAGGTGCGGGGCGGAACGCAGCAAGGCGGAGACGCGCGGGCCCAGCAGGCGGAGGTAGCCCAGCAGGCGCGAGAGCGTGGCCAGCTTGAGGCCGTCGGCGGCGGTGGCGGAGCGGGCGAGGCGAGGGAGGGAGGAGCAGAGGGAGAAGGCGCGCTCCAGCGACGATTCCTCCACGGCGCGGTCGTCGCCGGGAGCCGTGCCGAGGAGCGAACGGCGGCCGAGGACGGAGAAGCTGGCGGATCGAACCTGTGGGGGGGGGGCGGCCGTGTTGGGATCGGGGCGATGGGAGCGGAGCGGGCGGGCGGGTTGGGCAGAGGAACGGGCGGAGGATAAACAGGTGGGTGGGCGGACGATAAGCAGATGGGCGAACACAAATGCAGAACGGATAGAGGGAGGGAGGGATGGATTTTTTTTAATATCCAAAAGTCGTTTTCTATGCTCTTTGGTTTTTTCGGTAAAGTCACGTCGGTAAAAAAATGTAAGTGTGTGTATACAGGTGTGTGTGTGTGTACACGTGTGTGTGTGTGTGTGTACACGTGTGTGTGTGTGTACACGTGTGTGTGTGTACACGTGTGTGTACACTGTGTGTGTACACTGTGTGTGTGTATACACTGTGTGTGTGTATACACGTGTGTGTGTGTACACTGTGTGTGTACACTGTGTGTGTACACTGTGTGTGTGTGTACACTGTGTGTGTGTATACACTGTGTGTGTACACTGTGTGTGTGTGTGTACACGTGTGTGTGTATACACGTGTAATTTTGCTGTGACGGTTCCACCTGAAGACGGAAGCTTGTGTTGCCTCCGAAACTATTTAATTTAGTTTAATTTGTCACCTACGTGACTTCACCAAAAATCCCTGCAGTCGCGAAAACTTCAAATCTAGAATGGTTTTCTATTCCCCGAGATGAAATAATTCGCAATGCTGCAGCGAGTGGTAGTGGCCGCTGAAAAATGATGTAACGAAACGACTTCGCTACAATAGAAATTTATAATTCACGTTAACATTGAGAACGAATTTCATTAGAACCGCTTTTTTGTGTTTTAGTTTGTTGTACTCCGATTAGCGCGGTTGGCATCCATCATCATCCATCATCATCAGCATCATCATCAGCATCATCATCATCAGCACATTATCATCAGCATCATCATCAGCATCATCATCACCATCATCACCACCACCATCACCACCGTCTCACCCTCTGGTCCACGTCGCACGACAGCCCCACCACGACGTCCAACATCGCCGCCATCATCATCAATCATCATCATCCATCATCACCCACCACCATCACCATCGCCATCATCATCCATCACCCACCATCATCCTCCATCATCATCCATCATCATCAATCATTCATCATCATCCATCATCATCCTCCACCACCATCATCACCACCATCACCATCGCCCTACCCTCTGGTCCTCGTCGCACGACAGCCCCACCACGACGTCCAACATCGCCGCCATCATCATCAATCATTCATCATCACCCACCATCATCATCACCACCATCATCACCCACCACCACCACCACCATCACCACCGTCTCACCCTCTGTTCCTCGTCGCACGACAGCCCCACCACGACGTCCAACATCGCCGCCATCATCATCAATCATTCATCATCACCCACCATCATCATCACCACCATCACCACCATCATCACCCACCACCACCACCATCATCACCACCGTCTCACCCTCTGTTCCTCGTCGCACGACAGCCCCACCACGACGTCCAACATCGCCGCCATCATCATCAATCATTCATCATCACCCACCATCATCATCACCACCATCATCACCCACCACCACCACCACCATCACCACCGTCTCACCCTCTGTTCCTCGTCGCACGACAGCCCCACCACGACGTCCAACATCGCCGCCATCATCATCAATCATCCATCATCACCCACCACCATCATCATCATCACCACCACCATCACCATCATCACCCATCACCATCATCGCCACCACCGTCTCACCCTCTGGTCCTCGTCGCACGACAGCCCCACCACGACGTCCAACATCGCCGCCATCATCATCAATCATTCATCATCACCCACCATCATCATCACCACCATCACCACCATCATCACCCACCACCACCATCACCACCGTCTCACCCTCTGTTCCTCGTCGCACGACAGCCCCACCACGACGTCCAACATCGCCGCCATCATCATCAATCATTCATCATCACCCACCATCATCATCACCACCATCACCACCATCATCACCCACCACCACCACCATCACCACCGTCTCACCCTCTGTTCCTCGTCGCACGACAGCCCCACCACGACGTCCAACATCGCCGCCATCATCATCAATCATCCATCATCACCCACCACCATCATCATCATCATCACCACCACCATCACCATCATCACCCATCACCATCATCGCCACCACCGTCTCACCCTCTGGTCCTCGTCGCACGACAGCCCCACCACGACGTCCAACATCGCCGCCATCATCATCAATCATTCATCATCACCCACCATCACCCACCATCATCCTCCATCATCATCACCATCATCACCCACCACCATCGCCACCACCGTCTCACCCTCTGGTCCTCGTCGCACGATAGCCCCACCACGACGTCCAACATCGCCGCCATCATCATCAATCATTCATCATCACCCACCATCACCCACCATCATCCTCCATCATCATCACCATCATCACCCACCACCATCGCCACCACCGTCTCACCCTCTGGTCCTCGTCGCACGACAGCCCCACCACGACGTCCAACATCGCCGCCATCATCATCAATCATTCATCATCACCCACCATCACCCACCATCATCCTCCATCATCATCACCCACCACCATCGCCACCACCGTCTCACCCTCTGGTCCTCGTCGCACGACAGCCCCACCACGACGTCCAACATCGCCGCCACGGCTTCGGCGCCCAGCACACGGCGACAGCGCCGCAGCAAACGCCCGGCCAGCGCCGCCGCCTCGAGGCGCACGCGCCAGGCGCGGTGCCCCGCCGCCACGGGCCCCAGCCGCAGCAGCAGCGGCGCCAGCCTCTCCCCCGTGGCCCGGGCCCAGTCGGGGGTCCTCGTAACGAGCAGCGAGTGGGGGGTCCCTCCCCCCTCGTCGCCACGCGCCGCCGCCGCCCGGACCGCCGGTTCGCGGGGGTCGGGGGTCAGGAGGTCGTCCGGCGCGGCGCGGGCCACGGCGTGGGCCAGGAGGCGCGTCGCCATGGCCGCGACGGCGCCGGGCTGGGTGGCGGCGCGTCCGCCGCACGTGGTGACGATGCGGCACAGCGCCGTGGCCGTGCCCGGCAGGAAGGAGGCGAGGGAGTCGAAGGCTTCGCGCGTCGCGATCGTGTTTCTTTCCTCCTCCTCCTCCACCTCCTCTTCCTCCCCGCCGACCGCGAGCCGCGAAAACAAGACCCTCACGCCGCCCCCCTCGGCCCTCGCCTCACGGCACGGCAGGAGCCAGAGGGCGCCGAGGCACTCGAGCGCCAGCAGCCTGAGCGCTCGCTCCCCCTCGCCCTCGGCCACCGCCAGCAGCGTGGACACGGCGTGGCCCAGCCGCGCGAGCGTCGCCCCCGTGCGGGGCGGCCGGGCGTCGTCGCCGTCGTCGTCGTAGAGGGCGGCCGCGGCGGCGGGCTCGGCGCAGCGGAGCAGCGCGGCGAGCGCCGTCAACGCCGCCAGCTTCACCTCCTCGGAGGAGGGGGAGACGCCGACGCCGCCGCTGCCGCGGTCGTCGCACAGCGCGCACAGCTCGGTGAGCAGCTCGCCCAGGAGACGCCCGTCCGAGACGGGGGCCCGCGACAGGACGGCCGCCATGCACTCGGCCGCGGCCACGCGCAGGTGCTCCAGCGCCGCGTCCAGCGACGCCGACGGCGCGGAGGAACCCCCCCGCTGGGCGGCGTCGGCTCGCCGGAGAGCGTGGCGCGGGGCGAAGAGCACGTAGTCCAGCAGGCGGCGCAGGTGCGGGTCGGGCACGCGGCTCAGGGCGCCGGCGAGGGAGCGGAGGGTGTCGCGCGACGGGAAGCGAGTCACGGCCACGCAGAACGGGCGCAGCGCCGCGAACGACGGGCCCGGGGAGTCGGCGTCGGTGCCGGAGCAAGCGGACGGAGAGGCGGCCGTGGGCTTGGCGACGGAGGAGGAGGAATCGCCGGTGTTGATGCCGGTGAAGTCGCCCATCGCGCCGGGCGAGGCGAGCATCTGTCAACGCACGGGGGGCGGGGGTGGTGAATTCGTCAGGCTCGGTGGCACGAGTGTTAAAACCCTTTTACAATTACCTTACCTTGCCGAGGCCTACCTGTGCGTGTGTCAGTGTAATACACGTGTGTGCGCGTGTGTGTATACGCTGAATGGGGAGCGGTAGTGCAGCGGTTAGCGCGTTGCGCTACGAACCCCGCAAACCCGGGCTCGCTTCCCGCTCACGCTCAACAGCAGTGACGATAATTATCTGAACCGACCCTAGGTCGACTGTGTGTGTGTATACACACACAGTGTGTATACACACACACAGTGTACACACACACACGTGTATACACACACACAGTGTACACACACACACACACGTGTACACACACACATATACACACACACACACAGTGTACACATACACACGTGTACACACACACACACGCACACACACAGTGTACACACACACGTGTATACACACACACGTGTATACACACACACAGTGTATACACACACACACACACAGTGTACACACACACACACGTGTACACACACACACGTGCACACACACACGTGCACACACACACGTGCACACACACACGTACACACATATACACACACACATGTACACACACACATGTACACACACACACGTGTCTACCGTATACACAAACCTAATTGTACAGAGGCAAGTGATACCCCCGTATAGCCTCAACAGACTTGTGGGGCAAGTGCTGTTGGCGAATATCACGGCTTCTTTGTTTACGTGCAGTGCGAAAGAAGTTTACCACACATACACGGGGCATTAGAGGGGGCACGACACACGCGATTGGGGAGGTTGGCTAGCACCACGCCCGGCCGCCTTTGTCTTCCTAGCAGAGATGTTTACTACACACCAAAGGCCCGGGCCACAGACGCGCACGCGTACCCAACGTTACTATGGCCGGGTCCAAGTCCGTCCGTAAGTACGACAACGGCTTACAAACGCACGCTGCACGAAACGGGGTCTGTCACTTACATTCGTCGTAAGTAATTCCAATGGCAAAGCTTAACGGCGGCAACTCGCGGCGTCGATTTTATAATAAAAACTAAAAGATAGACGTTTCGTTACGCAGCCAAGTCCAGCCGCAACGTCCAGAGCGCGCGCGTGGCCATTGGCGCCGCCTCGTTGTGACGTCACGTCCGGTGTGGATCCAATCTCCTCACGCGATCGATTTACGAAAAAAAATATATTATTTTAGAAAACAAACGAACAACAGAAACCCCGTCAGAAAACCACGAAGCGCTTCGTCGAGACTCTTTGTTTATTTTGTTGATGTTTTTATTTATTTATTTAATCGCGGTAACGAGAGAGGAAGGTGGGGGGGGGGGAACCGCATCCGGTTGCAACAAAACGCGATGTGATTGGCTAATCTTGAGAGACTGTGGGTGGGGGTAAGAATCAAGATCCCCCACCCCCCCCAACTCACGTGACTTCAACGCCGCCATCTTGGGTAGGGATATGTTAACGAATATGCAATGTTTCGATTTAAAGCTTTCGTGACTGCAGGGATTCATTTTCTTGGTTCTTTCGGTAAAGTCACGTAGAAGGGAAATAATAAAATAAAATAAAACATAATTAAATAATTCGCACGACGTTTCGGCCACAACGCAAGCAGCCGTCCTCAGGTAAAGATGACTGAAGACGGCTGCTTGCGTTGTGGCCGAAACGTCGTGAGAATTATTTTATTCTGTTTTATTTTTATAATTTTATTGTTTCCATTCTACGTGACTTTACCGAAAGAACCAAGAAGATGAATCCCTGCAGTCACGAAAGCTTTAAATATAAATATTTTATTATGTTTTATTTTTATTATTTTATTATTTCCCTTCTACGTGACTTTACCGAAAGAACCAAGAAGATGAATCCCTGCAGTCACGAAAGCTTTAAATATAAATATTTTATTATGTTTTATTTTTATTATTGTATTATTTCCCTTCTACGTGACTTTACCGAAAGAACCAAGAAGATGAATCCCTGCAGTCACGAAAGCTTTAAATATAAATATTTTATTATGTTTTATTTTTATTATTTTATTATTTCCCTTCTACGTGACTTTACCGAAAGAACCAAGAAGATGAATCCCTGCAGTCACGAAAGCTTTAAATATAAATATTTTATTATGTTTTATTTTTATTATCTTATTATTTCCCTTCTACGCGACTTTACCGAAAGAACCAAGATGAATATCCAATGGTGGGCGGGGGGCGGTTTGACGACGTCATCAGAACGCGACGCGACGCACGCCTCGCCCTCCCAGACAAGTTTAGTTTTTATCGGGTGGTGACGGGCTTAACGACACAACATTTATATTCTCACGCGATCTAACTCCCCCTCCCTCCCTGCATTACGGACGATATTGGCTCGCCTGTTACGTAATAACACCACCAACTCCTCAATCCTCTCTTTGGAATGTTCACACTTAAATTCTAACTTAGCAATCTTTGAAATACGTAATCAACCAGGCTATGCGTTAATTGTGTGTTGACCGACCCTCTGTGTTGTATTACATTACATTTCGATATTTTACTAGGTTATTTAATTTTAGTGTGTCCTTCTCCTGATTTTCAGGCTTGCTTGCCGTGTCATCGCATTCGCAGCACCACGTTTTGTTGTCCACTCATTGATATGCTAATTTTTTCTCTAACCCCCCTCCCTCTCTCTGCGTCCGCCCTCCTCTGTCTATTTAAGGCCACCCCACAGAGACGATCACCTCTCTCTCTGTTACCTGTGTTGCTCTCTCTATGTATCTTGGTGATATCTGTCTGCTAATATGTCCGTCTATAGTTTTCTGGTTAGATTTCATGTCGCTATTCCTCAATCCCCCTTACAAACATGGCGGCCGCACAGACACCCCCCTCTACGTCGCGTTCAAAGTGACGCGCGAGGGGGACGCGGCAGCAGCCCCCCCCCCCTCATCCCTCGTCGTATGGCTGACCGTGTGGGTGGTGGTGAAAGTCTCGCACTGCGAGCCTCTTGCCGAGCGCTCGGCAGCGTCTAGAGATCAAGGCGGTGGCGCCGGTGGCGCCGGTGGGACGCGCAAGATGAACGTGGCCGAGACGAGCGAAGACTTTGAGAGTCAAGGTGTGAAGGTGGTGGTGGTGGTGGTGGTTGTGGTGGTTGTTGTGGTGGTGGTTGTTGTCGTATTCATTGTTTGGGGCGCCATCCATGCTCGCAAGGCCCCGGAACCAGCAGCAGCATCTCCACCTCGTTGAGCTCGCAGTGGTCGCCACTGCCACCACCATCACCACTACCACCACCATCACCACCGCCACTACCACCGCCACCACCGCCACCACCACTATCACCACCACTACCACCACCACCACCGCCACCACCACCACTACCACCACCATCACCACCACCACTATCACCACCACTACCATCACCGCCACCACCACCACTACCGCCACCACCACCACTACCACCACCATCACCGCCACCACCATCGCCACCACCACCACCATCACCGCCACCACCGCCACCACCATCACCACCACCACCACCACCGCCACCACTACCACCACCATCACCGCCACCACCATCGCCACCACCACCGCGGAGGGTCGGGGGGGGGGGTGTGGAGGGTCGGGGGGGTGCGGAGGGTCGGGGGGGGGTGGAGGGTCGGGGGGGGGGTGTGGAGGGTCGGGGGGGGGGGGGAGGGTCGGGGGGGGGGGTGTGGAGGGTCGGGGGGGGGTGGAGGGTCGGGGGGGGGGTGCGGAGGGTCGGGGGGGGGTGGAGGGTCGGGGGGGGGTGGAGGGTCGGGGGGGGGGTGTGGAGGGTCGGGGGGGGGGTGGAGGGTCGGGGGGGGGGTGCGGGAGGGTCGGGGGGGGGTGGAGGGTCGGGGGGGGGGGTGTGGAGGGTCGGGGGGGGGGTGCGGAGGGTCGGGGGGGGGTGGAGGGTCGGGGGGGGGGTGTGGAGGGTCGGGGGGGGGGTGGAGGGTCGGGGGGGGGGGTGCGGAGGGTCGGGGGGGGGGGTGGAGGGTCGGGGGGGGGGGGGTGGTGGAGGGTCGGGGGGGGGGTGCGGAGGGTCGGGGGGGTGCGGAGGGTCGGGGGGGGGGTGCGGAGGGTCGGGGGGGGGTGGAGGGTCGGGGTGGGTGCGGAGGGTCGGGGGGGGGGTGCGGAGGGTCGGGGGGGGGGTGGAGGGTCGGGGGGGTGCGGAGGGTCGGGGGGGGGGTGTGGAGGGTCGGGGGGGTGCGGAGGGTCGGGGGTGCGGGAGGGTCGGGGGGGGGTGCGGAGGGTCTGGGGGGGGGTGGAGGGTCGGGGGGGGGGTGTGGAGGGTCGGGGGGGGGTGTGGAGGGTCGGGGGGGTGTGGAGGGTCGGGGGGGGGGGGTGGAGGGTCGGGGGGGGGGGTGGAGGGTCGGGGGGGGGTGGAGGGTCGGGGGGGGGGTGTGGAGGGTCGGGGGGGGGTGTGGAGGGTCGGGGGGATGTGGAGGGTCGGGGGGGGGGTTGTGGAGGGTCGGGGGGGGGGGGTGGAGGGTCGGGGGGGGGTGTGGAGGGTCGGGGGGGTGTGGAGGGTCGGGGGGGTGTGGAGGGTCGGGGGGGGGGGTGCGGAGGGTCGGGGGGGTGCGGAGGGTCGGGGGGGTGTGGAGGGTCGGGGGGGGGGGTGTGGAGGGGTCGGGGGGGGGGGTGTGGAGGGTCGGGGGGGTGTTGGAGGGTCGGGGGGGGGGGGGGGGTGCGGAGGGTCGGGGGGGTGTGGAGGGTCGGGGGGGGGGTGCGGAGGGTCGGGGGGGTGTGGGAGGGTCGGGGGGGGGGGGGTGTGGAGGGTCGGGGGGGGTGCGAAGGGTCGGGGGGGGGGGGTGGAGGGTCGGGGGGGGGGGTGCGGAGGGTCGGGGGGTGTGTGGAGGGTCGGGGGGGGTGCGGAGGGTCGGGGGGGGGGGTGCGGAGGGTCGGGGGGGGGGGTGCGGAGGGTCGGGGGGGGGGTGGAGGGTTCGGGGGGGGGGGGTGCGGAGGGTCGGGGGGGTGTGGAGGGTCGGGGGGGGGGGTGCGGAGGGTCGGGGGGGTGTGGAGGGTCGGGGGGGGGGGGTGCGGAGGGTCGGGGGGGTGTGGAGGGTCGGGGGGGGGGGTGCGGAGGGTCGGGGGGGTGTGGAGGGTCGGGGGGGGGGGGTGCGGAGGGTCGGGGGGGTGTGGAGGGTCGGGGGGGGGGGGTGTGGAGGGTCGGGGGGGGGTGTGGAGGGTCGGGGGGGGGGGTGCGGAGGGTCGGGGGGGGGGGTGCGGAGGGTCGGGGGGGGCGGAGGGTCGGGGGGGGCGGAGGGTCGGGGGGGGCGGAGGGTCGGGGGGGGGTGCGGAGGGTCAGGGGGGGGGTGCGGAGGGTCGGGGGGGGCGGAGGGTCGGGGGGGGGGGTGCGGAGGGTCGGGGGGGGCGGAGGGTCGGGGGGGTGCGGAGGGTCGGGGGGGGGGGTGCGGAGGGTCGGGGGGGGCGGTGGGTCGGGGGGGGGGGTGCGGAGGGTCGGAGGGTGCGGAGGGTCGGGGGGGTGCGGAGGGTCGGGGGGGGGGGTGCGGAGGGTCGGGGGGGGTGCGGAGGGTCGGGGGGGGCGGAGGGTCGGGGGGGTGCGGAGGGTCGGGGGGGGGGGTGCGGAGGGTCGGGGGGGGCGGTGGGTCGGGGGGGGGGTGCGGAGGGTCGGGGGGTGCGGAGGGTCGGGGGGTGCGGAGGGTCGGGGGGGGGTGCGGAGGGTCGGGGGGGTGCGGAGGGTCGGGGAGGGGGGTGCGGAGGGTCGGGGGGGTGCGGAGGGTCGGGGAGGTGCGGAGGGTCGGGGGGGGGGTGCGGAGGGTCGGGGGGGGGGTGCGGAGGGTCGGGGGGGGTGCGGAGGGTCGGGGGGGGTGCGGAGGGTCGGGGGGTGCGGAGGTGCGGAGGGTCGGGGGGGGGTGCGGAGGGTCGGGGGGGGGGGAGTGCGGAGGGTCGGGGGGGTGTGGAGGGTCGGGGGGGGGGTGCGGAGGGTCGAGGGGGGTGCGGAGGGTCGGGGGGGGTGCGGAGGGTCGGGGGGGGCGGAGGGTCGGGGGGGGTGCGGAGGGTCGGGGGGGGGGTGCGGAGGGTCGGGGGGGGGGTGCGGAGGGTCGGGGGGGGCGGAGGGGCGGAGGGTCGGGGGGGGGGTGCGGAGGGTCGGGGGGGGCGGAGGGGCGGAGGGTCGGGGGGGGGGTGCGGAGGGTCGGGGGGGGCGGAGGGTTCGGGGGGGGGTGGAGGGTGGAGGGTGGAGGGTGTTTTGAAGCAGCTGTTTCATTGCCAGAAAGGGCTACAACAATCTTCTTATATTTTGCTCCTGGCAAGGGAGGTCCCGTGATGTGCCTCTGTCGGTTTAAAGTTTGCCATTGTGCGCATGAGTTCAAACGCCTTGCGATCGGCGCTCACGATCTGCCGCGCGATCTTAGAGCCGCATCATCCAGCGGTCAGTTTCAAATTGGCACCAGTGAAGAGTAAATATTAAATATTTAAGGTCTCCCCACAAAGACGATCTCCCTCTCTGTGCCTATGTGTTACTCTCTCTACGTGTCTTGGTGATATCTGTCTGCTTGTGTGTCTGTCTATAGTTTTCTGGTTAGATTTTTTGTTGCTATTTCATTTATACCTGATGATGATGATTGCTTGTGTTGCAATCGAAACGTCGTATGCTATTATTTAATTTATTATTTTATCTTTAGACGTGACTTTACCGAAAGAACCAAAGAATAATTCCTGCAGTCACGAAAGCTCCAAAATTAAGATTGAACCATCAAAATACACGAGGTTCATCAAGCAGAGCGGTGGCAACGGAGTTAGACGCCAACCTGTGGACACCAACTTGCACGTCGGTCAACACCTGCGTCCGCCCCGTGACCAGAGGTCGCAAACGGGTTTTGATTCCTTACCCGTACCCGGCCGCACCAGGGTCGCAAACGGGTACCCGTACCCTACCCGGCCGGGTATCGGGTAGGGTACTGGTACGGGTACCCGATTGCGACCTCTGGGATGAAGCCATGTTGCAGGCGCGGGTGGGTTGATTCTAGGAACTTGAATTGTGAGAAGAGACAAGACGTTGGGAAATGAGTGACAAACGGTGACTCACCGGTGACTCACGGCCTACCCGTACCCGGCCGCACCAGGGTACCCGTACCCGGCTGGGTACGGGTAGCCGGGTATCGGGTAGGGTACGGGTATCGGGTACCCGGTTGCGACCTCTGCCCGTGACCGACCACCTCGCCAGCGGGCAGTGCGGACACACTTCACGTGGCCTTCAAAGTGCACCGAGCCTGGCACGAGCACCACGTGGTGTGTGACATCCCCGCCGCTCTGTGTCGAATGACGTTTCGTTTTGTTTGCTGCTGCTGCTGCTGTCATTTCCAGAGGTGTCCAAGGACATGGTGGTGGTGGAGGTGGCTGGGAGCGACATCCACATCTGCGGCACGTGCCGGCATCAGTTTCACAGCCTGGAGGCGTTCATCACTCACAAGCAAGAGAACCAATGTCCCCTCCACACCGAGAGCAACATCTACATCAGTAAGGGTGGGGAGGGGGGGGCTCCCTGGGTAGAGAGGAAGGTGGAGATGGACACGCGCGCACTGCGGGGTCGGACAATTCCTACGTTCTAGATTTGAAGCTTTCGTGGCTGCAAGGATTCATATTTTTGGGTTTTTTTCGGTAAAGTCACGTGGGTACAAAATTAAAATTTGTAAAAGTAAAATCAAAATAAAATAAAAATCACGCGTGCTTCAGCCGCACCGAACCTCACATTAATAATATTCAGGGCCTACCTTGGCTCCTCCCACCCTCAAACAGTATATATACAAGGACTGTTCTCTTGGAATTTCTCTTTACTTGATGCAGCAATCGTGCTGTGACGGTTCCACCTGAAGACGGAGGCTTGTGTTGCCTCCGAAACGTCGTGATTTTTATTTTATATTTATTTTACTTTTATTAATTTTAATTTTTTACCTACGTGACTTTACCGAAAAAAACCCAACAATATGAATCCTTGCAGTCACGAAAGCTTCAAATCTAGAATTTATAACTTGGACAAACACAGGCGCTTATTTTTCTTGCGCGTCTGGGGCTCGTGTAAAACAGTCGCCTGTAAAAGTTTTCTCGAGATAATACTGGATGACAGCGAGCGCGGGGAATGAACTTAATTCGAGAGCGAACAAAGCGCGCGAAATGGGGTTGAAGTGAGAATGTTTTTCTAAAACCATCCCACGATGCTACCGTGCTGCGTGTACACAGCACTTACGTTTATACTGGTAGGAACCTCCTAGTTACACCAGCCCACAGGGGATTATTGTGTCCGTCGTGCAGGGAGGGGCTGGGTGGGGAGGGAGGGGCTGGTTGGGGAGGGTGGGGAGGGGCTGGGTGGGGAGGGGCTGGGTGGGGAGGGGCTGGGTGGGGGATGGGGCTCGGTGGGGGGTGGGAGGGTTGGGGCTGGGTGGGGAGGGGCTGGGTGGGGAGGGGCTGGGTGGAGAGTGTGGGGCTGGGTGGAGGGTGGGAGGGGTGGGGCTGGATGGGGAGGGAGGGGCTGGTTGGGGAGGGTGGGGAGGGGCTGGGTGGGGAGGGGCTGGGTGGGGGATGGGGCTCGGTGGGGGGTGGGAGGGGTGGGGCTGGGTGGGGAGGGGCTGGGTGGGGAGGGGCTGGGTGGAGAGGGTGGGGCTGGGTGGAGGGTGGGAGGGGTGGGGCTGGGTGGGGAGGGGCTGGTCACCCCGTGGTGCCCTTATAAAACTCAACGTTTAACCTACTCACGCCGGCTTGTGCCCGCCCTCACAGTCGGCCATATTTGCGGAATACACCACGCCGCCGTTGACCCTGCAGGCCTTTTACCGAGCAACCCAACGTTCCTACCAGCTCCCTCTGCAGGACAATGTGTTTTCGCCGCTCGCTCCGTCTTCCAGCGGAGCTGCAAACCCCTCGGCCCGCAGTTGGGAGCCTCTCGCGCGACTCTAGAACAGAGAAACATTTTTCGATGCGTCCGCGAGGTTGACCTGCACTTTGCAAGTGTCCGATGGCTTGATCCCAGTCTGAGTGGCACCCAGAGGTTGGAGTCAAACCCGTATATTTATGATGGTGGTGATGGTGCTCGTGATTATGGTGGTCGTGATGATGATGTTTATGATGATGAAGGGGAGATCTTCTTGGTTCTTTCGGTAAAGTCACGTAGAAGGGAAGTAATAAAATAATAAAAATAAAACATAATAAAACAATTCTCACGACGTTTCGGCCACAACGCAAGCAGCCGTCCTCAGGCGAAGAATGAGAACATTATCAAGCTAGGAGCTTATATAGGTGTAGCGAGGAGGAGCGCCTTAACAAAAGAATGTGCATATGAAGAGGAATTTAGCATACCAATGGACAATGCGTAGGGGGTGGGCGGAGGGGTTTCAAAGTCCCATTATGCCCATGCATTATGCAGGATCAACAGCACCACGGGGGGGCGCAAGGAACAGCGTTAATAAAGGACAGGAATGTTAGTGATATGTAGCTGCATTTACCAAACAACCACGTAGAAAACCGAAGTGAAAACTACATAAAAAAAAAAACTAAAATATAAACTGATACTTACTATACTCTACAATAAGCTGAGTTACTAACAACAAATAATAAAATTACAATTCTACGTCGTAAGAAGTATATAATATACTTCCATCTAAACTTTATTCTCTTAGCATATACAGTACTATATACTGCCATAGATAAACCCAACATTAAATTATATACTGTATTGCTGTAAACCACCCTATACTTTATACATTTTAATATAACACTATGTATTATTCAACTCACCCTAATGTGTATCGAAATGGTTTATTACGTCCTTCCAATGATTGCTAAGCCTGAATCCATCTTCTCGGTTAAAATTGTCTCTGTGTTTGTATATGTGGATCGCCTCATGAACGAATCTCTCATGATAGCCAGATGGCTTGCAGAGAACCTCCGTCTTGGAGAAGTCAATGTCATGTGAGCCCACTGAGTTGTAACAGTGGTCTGCCACGGCTGAGGTGTTTGTCCTACCGTGTTTTAGATCAGCTTTATGTTCACGAATGCGGTCTGAGACGTGTCGTTTGGTTTCCCCAATGTAACTGCTACCACAGAGGCAACTTAGTTTGTAGACGCCAGGGTACTGTATGTCTGGAATCACATCTTTTACAGATGGTACCAGATCACGGATTTTATGTACTGTGTTGAATCGGACCTGGATCTTGTGTTTAATCAGGATTTTGGAGATCTTTTTTGTGACCCCAGCAATGTAGGGTAAGGTGATGGTCTTGAAAGGCTCCTCAACAGGATCTTTCTTGATGGTTGGAGTGATGGCTTTGCGGATTGTGTAGTCGGAGTAACCATTAGCCTTAAGAGCTTGGCGTACGTGTTTGAGTTCACTGGAAATGTGTTCATGGTCGGAGATGCATTGGGCTCTATGATATAGAGTCTTGATGAGGGAATTCTTCTGGGATGGATGGTGGTGGGAATCCGGTTTTAGATAAGCATCCGTGTGGGTGGCTTTCCTGTAGACAGAGTGGCTCATTGAACCATCAGGTCTCCTTTTGATTAGGACATCCAAAAAGGGTAGCTTGCCATCATTTTCGACTTCCATGGTGAATCTGATGGCTGGGTGTATGGAATTGATGTGGTCGAGAAATTGGTCTAGAGCAGGCCGGCCATGTGGCCAGATGACAAAAGTGTCGTCTACGTACCTCTTCCATAAGGTCGGGCGTAGAGTGGCAGTCTGGATGGCGTCCGTCTCAAATTTTTCCATGAAGATGTTGGCTACAACCGGAGATAGGGGGGAGCCCATTGGGGTGCCCTCAATTTGCTTGTAGAAGGTTCCATTCCAGGTGAAGTATGTATTGGTTAAGCAGTGTCTCACCAGGGGGGGTACCCCAGCATTTAATCCTTGATGAACCAAGTCTTCAATGATTGCGATGGTGTCAGGCACAAGCACCTTGGTGAACAAGGAAACCACATCAAAACTGACAAGCAGGTCCTCTGGGGACAGGGCAATCCCCTTGATTGTCGATACCAGGTCAGTAGAGTTTAGTACTGCAGAGGTGGTTTTTCCAGTGAAAGGCCGTAGGATTTCGGACAAAAAACGAGCCAGTTTGTAAGTGGGGGAGTTGATAGTAGAGACAATGGGACGAAGAGGTGTATCTTCTTTATGTATCTTTGGCAAGCCGTACAATCTTGGTGGCCTGGCTGCAGAAGGTTTCACTTCGGTTTTCTACGTGGTTGTTTGGTAAATGCAGCTACATATCACTAACATTCCTGTCCTTTATTAACGCTGTTCCTTGCGCGCCCCCGTGGTGCTGTTGATCCTGCATAATGCATGGGCATAATGGGACTTTGAAACCCCTCCGCCCACCCCCTACGCATTGTCCATTGGTATGCTAAATTCCTCTTCATATGCACATTCTTTTGTTAAGGCGCTCCTCCTCACTACACCTATATAAGCTCCTAGCTTGATAATGTTCTCATTTTTCGCCTGAGGACGGCTGCTTGCGTTGTGGCCGAAACGTCGTGAGAATTGTTTTATTATGTTTTATTTTTATTATTTTATTACTTCCCTTCTACGTGACTTTACCGAAAGAACCAAGAAGATGAATCCCTGCAGTCACGAAAGCTTTAAATCGAAAAATGAAGGGGAGAGTTAATCGGAATGTATTCTCGTCTGATAGATGCAAACTTTTATGGCCTTTGTTATCACATGGTGCCCTCTGGCGATGAACATTGAAGCCTACAATTCATCAGAAAACTCAAAGGATGTTCACTTCTTAACTTAGACTCTTGAAGATAGAACGTATGTTCATCAGTCGAGGCCCGAGCGAGAGAGACGAGAGAGCGAGACGGGGATGAAGCGGGAGAGTGAGAGACGTGGACAGAGAGGCAGGGAGAGCAAACCCCAGTCCCAGGCCTCAAACTCGGAGCGACTGGCAGCTTTCCCAGGACCTCGGTGTTTCTGACACATGGCCAATGATGTGCCTTCCGACATACACCCAGCGCTTCGCATTTGTTGCCTCATTTGATGTCGCTGTGGCCGTTATACAACTTTTTGAGATGCAGCAACCAGACCTGGAGCTCCAATCCAGGCCCTCATTTACTGGCCGTTAGGAGCTGACTAAAATAGAGAGATATTGAGACACCCAGACCCTGGGCTCGTTACATCGGAACCTCCGATTCGCCGGCTGAGTTGTTGGTCCTGCTTGGCCATCATCGTGAGCATCGTTAGAGCTTCATGATGATGGGCGCCACGGTGATGAGACGTTAACTACCTCGCCTGGTGTGCAGGAGGTCGTGGGCTCGATCCCGACCCTGACGCCTGCTGCTGTGTATTTGGAGTTTGCGTGTCTCTCTCTCTCATCATCATCATCACGGTGGCTAGGAGATGTTAACTACCTCGCCTGGTGTGCAGGAGGTCGTGGGCTCGATCCCGACCCTGACGCCTGCTGCTGTGTATTTGGAGTTTGCGTGTCTCTCTCTCTCATCATCATCACGGTGGCTAGGAGATGTGAACTACCTCGCCTGGTCTACAGGAGGTCGTGGGTTCGATCCTGACCATGAAGCCTGCGTGTCTCTCTCCCCGTGATCCCGTCGATTTTTTCTCCGGGTCCTCTGGTGTTTCCCTCCACATTTATAAATATGCGTTTAGTGTATTTGGCTGCTGGAAATTTCCACATGACAAGCCACTTCGTTGAGCTCATCATTTCTGATAGCCAGGTCCCGTTTCCGAAAAATATCTTTTGAGCTAAGTGGGCCTTACTTGGTAAAGTAAAACATTGTTCAGTCGCTTTTAGTTTCGAAAACATTCACACCCAAGGAACTCGGCGCTTCTGACACGTCCATTACGGAGCCCCTGAGAGAACGAGAGCCAGCCATGCACCTCGACCCAGGGATCAAACCCAGCACCTCATCGCTCCCCTTTGACCCCCCCAGATTTTAAACCAAAGTTAACGCAGCTGCTGCGTCCGCGTGCGCACGAACCGGAGGCGTCCAACTTCATCGCGCGCGTGTGCGTCTTACTCCCCGGCAGAGGTCGCAAACGGGTTTTGATTCCTTACCCGTACCCGTACCCGGCCGCACCAGGGTCGCAAACGGGTACCCGGCCATAACCGTAGCCAGCCGGGTATCGGGTAGGGTACTGGTACGGGTACCCGATTGCGACCTCTGGGATGAAGCCATGTTGCAGGCGCGGGTGGGTTGATTCTAGGAACATGAATTGTGAGAAGAGACAAGACGTTGGGAAATGAGTGACAAACGGTGACTCACCAGTGACTCACGGCCTACCCGTACCCGGCCGCACCAGGGTCGCAAACGGGTACCCGTACCCGGCCGGGTACGGGTAGCCGGGTATCGGGTAGGGTACGGGTATCGGGTACCCGGTTGCGACCTCTGCTCCCCGGGAGCATGGTATAATCTGGCGAACGCGTTCATGAATATCATTGTGACGTTTCGTTTTTTTTTACTTTATTTCTTTTTTCTTCCCCCAGCTCCTGCGAACGTGAACCCGCCGTCCACGGAGTGCGTCTTCGACGCCGCTTCGATGATCAGCCCCGAGGCAAGCATGAGTCCTTCTCCCGTCCACAGCCTGGAGGTCGTGAACTCCAGCCCCAAAAAGAAGGCCGAGGCAACTGCTGCCGTTGCTGCTGCTGTGACTGCTGCTGCTGCTGCGACTGCTGCCGCTGCTGTCGGAGCAGCGGGGAAGGTGAAAGTAACCAAAGAGAAGAGATACGAGTGCAAATTCCAAGGTGCGTTGATGTTGTTGTCGTTGAGGCTGTGTTGATAACTTTTGGAGACCGTCAGCTCGCTACAGCTGAGGTCACCACGGTGGCTAGGAGATGTTAACTACCTCGCCTGGTATGCAGGAGGTCGTGGGTTCGATCCCGACCCTGACGCCTGCTGCTGTGTATTTGGAGTTTGCGTGTCTCTCTCTCATCATCATCACGGTGGCTAGGAGATGTTAACTACCTCGCCTGGTGTGCAGGAGGTCGAGGGTTCGATCCCGACCCTGACGCCTGCTGCTGTGTATTTGGAGTTTGCGTCTCTCTCTCTCTCTCCCCGTGGTCGCGTGAATTTTTCTCCGGCTCCTCCGGTTTTTCCCTCCGCATTTTTGGCTACTGTAGATTTCGACATTAAAAGCCAATTATTTGTGCCTTCATTTGTGGCCGAGTCACTTCTGAAAAACGAGTTATACAGCTCAGTGGACCGGACCTCTGACCTCTGGGCAGTCCCCACCACCTTCTGAGAGAAGCGTTACAGAGCGGTGTTTTCACTCGCCACAAACCACAGGTGGGTGTGTGGAGCTGCAGGATAATGGTCAGCTGAGTTTCGGATTTGCCTTTGCGCAAGTGCATTGCCCTCCTGAAAAGTGGCGCGTCAATCGAATTAATGAATGAGTACATGAATAAGCATGACAGGGCATAAGTAAAATACGTTGTGCAAAATGTAAAATCTCACTTGGACTATCAAATAAGCCCGCAGTCATTCCATGGCGGGCCAAATAACGGAGGGTACGCCACCACCGAACTGTATCGTACCACTCAGCCGCGCCGCTCAAGAAAGTAATTAATCTTCTTGGTTCTTTCGGTAAAGTCACGTAGAAGGGAAATAATAAAATAATAAAAATAAAACATAATAAAATACAATTATCACGACGTTTCGGCCACAACGCAAGCAGCCGTCCTCAGGTGAAGAACAGGTCTGTCGGAAAGACAGCGTCTGAATGAACACCACCAAGCTTGGCAGCGTATATTTAAGCTGAGTTGGAGGGGGAAGAGCGCCTTGACAAAGGAATTTGCATATCAAGAGGAATTTAGCATATTTATGGGAAATGCAGATATGGGATTAGTCACTACTTGTGAAATGCGTAGGCGGTGGGGGGGGAGTTTCAAAGTCATATTATGCAGAATTAGCAACCCGAGTCTCTGTAGTTAATCATTGACGGCTCAGAAACTGGCTTATAACGAGGCGGATTTCTCTGTAACGGTGTGCGTTTGCCGTTATAACGGGCGCGGCCCGCAGAAAGTGTTCCCGAATGCAGCGAAAACGCGTCATGTGAACTCCGCGCGTTAAGCGAGGACTTCCAGTAGTGGACACCGATTTAACGATGAAGGTGTTACCGATGATGCACGCGTGCGTGCGTGTGTTTGTGTGTGTGCAGGATGTAATTTTAAAACCGCTCACACGAAGGACATCACAAGACACATCCGCACGCACACTGGTGAGTCACAGCCGCATTCAAACCTCCCCTCTCTACCCACTCTGGCCCCCCCCCCACTACCCCCCCCCCCACTACCCCCCCCACACCCACCCACCACTGTGTTGATTTTGCATTGGGCCCCGTGAGCTCGCGATTCTTTCCGAGATCAAAAGTGAGCAGCTCCCTTGCGAGCGGGAATCCAACCCGAGTCTCTGGCTGGTTTGTAGCGCAGCGCACGAACCAGCGCACCACCTTCAGCATCTACACACACAGAGATACAAAAGACAAAGATCCCCCGTGTAGCCTTAACAGACTGTAGGGGCAAGTGCTGTTAGCGAGCAGCAGCTATGAAGGCCGGCACGGCACACGAGGGGGTGGGTGGCCAGCACCACGCCCGGCCGCCTTTGTCTCCCCAGTGGCGATGGTTACACACCGCACCAGGTACTCATTTGAGGCTGAGTCGACCTAGGGCAGGACCGGTTCAGATCATCGTCACCGGTGTTGGCCCGCCGGGTTCGTAGCGCGGCGTAGCGCTAACCACTGCACTGTCATCCCTCGCACACACACACGTGCACACATACACACGTGCACGCACACGCACACATACGCACACGCACACACACACATATACCCACACACACGCACACACACACGCACACACACACACACATATACCCACCCACACGCACACGCACACACACACATATACCCACCCACACACGCACACACACACACACACCCGCAACAGGGGAGAAGCCGTTTGAGTGCGGCGTCTGCGGCAAGGCGTTCTCGCGGCGGGACAAGCTGCAGCTGCACGCTCGCGCTCACACGGGCCGCCGCCCCTACCAGTGCATGGACTGCGACTACTCCTCGTCCGACGGCAGCAGCATGCGCAAGCACCTGCGCACGCACACCGGGGAGAGGCCCTTCCACTGCCAGATCTGCCCCTACGCCAGCCGCAACGCCAGCCAGCTCGTCGTGCACCTGCGCTCACACACAGGTGAGGGGGGGGTGGGGGGGAGTAGGCGGGGGTGGGGGGGGTGGGGGGGGAGTGGGGGTGGGGGGGGGGTGCGGGGAAAGGATGGGGGGGGTGCGGGGGGGGGTGGGGGGGGAGCGGGGAAAGGATGGGGGGGGGGGCGGGGGGGGTGCGGGGGGGGGGTGGGGGGGGGAGCGGGGGGAGCCATCGTCTCGTTCGAGGCCTATTCCACCTAGTGGAGGCCTAGGGCCAGCTTAGGAGAGAGCCACGCTTGAGTCGTAGGGAATGTCCTGCTGCTGCTGTTGCTGCTGCTGCTGTTGCTGCTGCCGCTGCTGCTGCTGTTGCTGCTGCCGCTGCTGCCGCCGCCGCAGCCGCTGCTGCTGCTGCTGCCATTTCTCTGTCGGGTTTCTTTCTCTCTTTCTCCGGTTCCTTCCATTTCTTTCCCACAAATGTTGCTGTTGTTGTCGATCCTGCTACAATAGGGGCGTCCAAACAGTGCCCGGTTTACCGTCTCGTCGCTGGCTGCGTCGTCATCGTCGTCGTCTTCGTCTTCTACTAAGTGCAACCTTCTTTCTTGCTGCCCCGCCGGTCACCCTTTGTACCCCGGGGGAGGACAATCGTTGAGCGTCGATTCGTCTCTGCGCGACATTTTCTCACGCTTCTCTCGCGTCTCCGCGGCTCTTCACGCTCCGATTTCTGCCCGCCTCACTTTGGCACCGTTTCCCCGCCAGTTTGGTCATTCCGGGCCGCGAAACCCTCTCTGCGAAATGACCATCACCGGGTACCCGATACCCGTACCCTACCCGATACCCGGCTACCCGTACCCGGCCGGGTACGGGTAGCCGTTTGCGACCCTGGTGCGGCCAGGTACGGGTAGGCCGTGAGTCACTGGTGAGTCACCGTTTGTCACTCATTTCCCAACGTCTTGTCTCTTCTCACAATTCAAGTTCCTAGAATCAACCCACCCGCGCCTGCAACATGGCTTCATCCCAGAGGTCGCAATCGGGTACCCGTACCCTACCCGATACCCGGCCGGGTACGGGTAGCCGGGTATCGGGTAGGGTACGGGTACCCGTTTGCGACCCTGGTGCGGCCGGGTACGGGTAAGGAATCAAAACCCGTTTGCGACCTCTGTCACCCGGTCAAGCCAAACAAAGATAGGGATCCCCCGTGTAGCCTCTAACAGACTGTAGGGGCAAGTGCCGGTAGCGAGCAGCACCTACGAAGGCTACCGGCCCTGTGGCACACGAGGGGGTGGGTGGCCAACACCACGCCCGGCCGTTTAATGCACACTGCTACACCAGGTGCTCGTTTGAGGCCGAGTCGACCTAGGGGAGGCCCAGGACCGGTTTGGATAATCGACGCCGGTGTTGGCCGTGAGCGGGAATCGAACCCGGGTGGCCGGGTTAAGTAGCGCAGGGTAGCGCTAACCGCTGCACCACCGCTCCTCGCTCTACACAACACTCAGACGCACGCGTATGGCCACCAGTAATAATCACAATGTACTTTTATATTTCAACATAATAATTATGTCACGGTAATATATTGTTATTATTATTATTATTCCCTACCTGTTCCTGACTACTTGCGCTAACCGCTACACACACACACACACTCGAATATCACCCACCGTACGTGCGTCTCGCCCCCCCCCCCTCCCCTTCCCCGTATAGGCGACTCGCCCTTCCACTGCCAGTTGTGCAGCGCCAAGTTCAAGATCAACTCGGACCTCAAGCGGCACATGCGCGTACACTCGGGCGAGAAGCCCTACAAGTGCGAGCACTGCGACTACCGCAGCTCCATGAAGGCCAACGTGAAGTCGCACGAGCGTTCGCGTCACCGCCTCGAGCAGCAGCAGCAGCAGGAGGGGAAGCCGGCGCCGGCTCCGGCACCGTCGCCGGCCGCGGTGGCGGCCCCGGTGACGACGGCCCCTCCTCTACGCTGCGACTACCACGGCTGCGACTTTGCGTGCGAGGGCCGCACGGCCATGCGGGCGCACGCCCGCGCTCACGGCATCGCCGCCTCGCCGCGGCACCGGCGCTCGGGGCGGCGCTCGGAGGAGCGGGGAAGCCCTGCGCGGACTCCCTCGAAGCAGCAGCAGCAGCAGCAGCAGCAGCGGCGGCCGCACGGCTGCGAGGCGTGCGGCGCGGCGTTCGTGCGCGCCGACTCGCTGCGCTCGCACCGGCGGCAGCACGAGGAGGTGGCGCGCACCGTGCAGAGCGCGGCGCTCGCCGTGCTGCAGCTGGGCGGGGGCATGGAGCAGCGGGAGCAGCAGCAGGAGCAGCAGCAGCAGCAGCTGGCGCTGGGCGACGGTGACGTGGTGGACGAGGCGGGCGTGGGGGCGATGGCCGTGGCCGAGGAGGAGGTGCTGCAGATCGTCATCTCGGGCTCGCCGGTGCCGCCCAGCGACGAGATCGTGAGGGCCGCCATGCGGATGGCGCACGGCGGCGACTGCGCCGGCGAGGTCGTCGTCGGCGCCGACGGCCAGGACGAGGCGGCGGCGGCGGTGGCGGTGTCGCAATCGAGCGCCGTGCGTCTGCTGCACGAGATGGGCCTGCTCGCGTCGGCGGCCGGGGGGAGCGCCGCCGCTGCCCCGGCCGCCACGGCGGAGGAGGAGGAGGTGGATGAGGAGGCGCCGTCGGTGCGTCTCGCGTCTGGAGAAGTCGTCCGCGTCGACCACCACGACGGCGGCGAGGCGGCGGCGCAGGAGCGGCGGCGCTGGCGGCAGCAGGTGGAGGTGTCTTCGCACGGACACTTCGTGGTGAGGGCCGCCACCCCCACGCTGAGCATCGTCCGCTTCGGGCCCGTGGAAGACGTCGCGGTCGCGGCTCACCTGCGGCAGCTGCAGCAGCAGCAGCAGCAGGAGCAGCAGCTGCAGCAGCTGCAGCAGCAGCAGCAGCAGCAGGAGCAGCAGCTGCAACTGCTGCAGGAGCAGCAGCAGCTGCAGCAGCAGGAGCAGGAAGCGGCGGCGGCGGAGCTGGCGGAAGCGGCGGGGGCGGAGGGCACCGCTGGCGGGCTGATTCTGCAGACGCTGCCCATAATCGTCGCGGCTTCCCAGAGTGCAGCGGTGCAAGCGGCCGATGCGACGGAGCCCGATTCGTAGCAGCTGTCAGGAAGGGCGGCTGTCAGGATTTGCTGTCAGGAGGAGCGGCTGTAACGAGCAGCTGTCAGGAGGGGCGGCGGGGCGGCTCGTGGGTTACGGGTTTACGTCGCGCAAACGAACCCGCCCGGCATTTTTATTTTCTGAATTTTTTTTTCGTTTCTATTGTTCATCTACGTTTATATATTTTTTCCCTCCGCCTCCGGCCGCGCTGCGGTTTGCGCCGGCGACGGAGACGGTCGCGGGTCGTCGCGGGGACGGACGGACGGCTCCGTACGGAACCCAATTTGGCGGCGCCGGTGCAGAGAGCGCCGGACCCGGCCAACGGAGTTCGATTCCCGCCAACGGCAGTGGCGAGTCTCTGCCTTGAGCCTTCCCGAGGTCGACTCAACCGAGCACCCGGTGCGGTGTGGAGTAAACATCGCCTGCCGGGGAGACGAAGGGCGCGGTGCTGGCCACCCACCCCCTCGTGTGCCGTGCCGGCCTTCAGAAGCGCCGCTGCTCGCTTAACAGTCTGTTACAGGCTACACGGGTGGTCTGTGTCTTCATGTGAATGCGTGCGTTTGATTTTCAAAGCGGAGCGCATCTGGCGGGGAGAGCCTACGGCCGAGCACGCCAATCTCTACCCGCCTCCGAGCGAGGGAAGGGCACGAGGTGGGAGTGTGTGTGGGGGTGGGGGCGAGCGTATCGGCCACTGAACAGCACGGAGGGTTCGTCCGTCACAGCTGTGCGCTTGAAACTCGACGCTCGGCGATTCCCGGCAAGTGGCTCGCTCGCGTTGAGCGGTCGACTTCGTGCACGGCGCGTCGCGTTAGTTGAAGCTCTCTCGCACCGCCGTACGTAGCCGGACGCGCTCGTGGGGAGGGTGCGGGGGAAGGGCAAAAACTAAACGAAAAGCAGTTCTCAAGAAATGTGTCTCTGTGTGAGTCTATGGGTCTCTGTGTGAGGCTATGGGTCTCTGAGTCTATGGGTCTCTGTGTGGTGAGTCTATGGGTCTCTGAGTCTATGGGTCTCTGTGTGGTGAGTCTATGGGTCTCTGTGTGGCGAGTCTATGGGTCTCTGTGTGGTGAGTTTATGGGTCTCTGTGTGGTGAGTCTATGGGTCTCTGTGTGAGTCTATGGGTCTGTGTGGTGAGCCTATGGCTCTCTGTGTGGTGAGCCTATGGGTCTCTGTGTGATGAGTCTATGGGTTTCTGTGTGGTGAGTCTATGGGTCTCTGTGTAATGAGTCTGTGGGTCTCTGTGTGGTGAGTCTGTGGCTCTCTGTGTGGTGAGTCTGTGGCTCTCTGTATAATGAGTCTGTGGCTCTGTGTGGTGAGTCTGTGGGTCTCTGTGGTGAGTCTATGGCTCTCTGTGTGGTGAGTCTATGGGTCTCTGTGTAATGAGTCTGTGGCTCTGTGTGGTGAGTCTGGGTCTGTGTGGTGAGTCTGTGGCTCTCTGTGTGGTGAGTCTATGGCTCTATGTGGTGAGTCTATGGCTCTCTGTGTGGCGAGTCTATGGCTCTCTGTGTGGTGAGTCTATGGCTCTCTGTGTGGTGAGTCTATGGCTCTGTGTGGTGAGTCTGGCTCTCTGTGTGGTGAGTCTGTGGGTCTCTGTGTGGCGAGTCTATGGCTCTCTGTGTGGTGAGTCTATGGGTCTCTGTGGTGAGTCCATGGGTCTCTGTGTGGTGAGTCTATGGCTCTCTGTGTGGTGAGTCTATGGGTCTCTGTGTGGTGAGTCTATAGCTCTTTGTGTGGTGAGTCTATGGGTCTCTGTGTGGTGAGTCTGTGTATGAAGCGAGCACATTTTTATTTCACAAGTTTGTCCGACGTTTCGCTGGAGAGTGCGTCATCAGGTGTTGCTGCTGCTGCTGCTGATGATGATGATGTGGGATGCAATAACTCCGGCAAAACGTCGAGCAAGGCGATTCCTATGAAGGGGAACCAGGAGCACCACGTGGCATGTAGAATGCACGCAGCTGAATGGATGTACGCCGGACTTCTTTCGCACCGTACGTAGCCAACCGTGACAATCGGAGGTGCGTGTGTGGTGAGCGGAGGAGTGTGAATTGTCTGCTGCAGCGCATTTACAATCACCCAGCCAACTCGGGCACCCACTCCACTAACCCCACCCACCCCACCCACCTTACCCATCTTACCCACTCCACCCACCTCATCCACCTCACCTACCTCAACCACCCCACCCACTCAGCACCCACTCCACCCACTCAGCACCCACTCCACTAACCCCATCCACCCCACCCACCTCACCCATCTTACCCACTCCACCCACCTCACCCATCTTACCCCACCTCACCCACCTCACCCCACCCACCCACCTCACCCCACCCCACCCACCTCACCCCACCCCACCCACCTCACCCCACCCCACCCCACCCACCTCACCCCACCCCACCCCACCCACCTCACCCACCCCACCCCACCCACCCCACCCACCTCACCCACCCCACCCCACCCACCCCACCCACCTCACCCACCCCACCCACTCAGCACCCACTCCACTAACCCCACCCCACCCAACTAACCCAGCCACCCCATCCAGCCATCCACGCAACACCCACTCCACCCACCTCACCCATCTCACCCCACCCACCTCACCCCACCCACCCACTCCACCCACCTCACCCACCCACCCCACCCACTCAGCACCCACCCACTCCACCCCACCCACTCTACCCACCCCCCTCACCTCACCCCACCCACCCCACCCATTCCACCCACCTCACTAAACTCCACCCCACCCACCCCATCCCACCCACCGCACCCACCCATCCCATTCCACCAACCTCACTAAACTCCACCCGACCCAACCCAGCTTGTGCAAATATTAATTATTTGTCGGCGTTGGCAGCAACCCGCAGAACAATTAGATGACACTGGCGCTGGCCAAATATTCCAGTGCTTGAGAAGTTGCCAGCGATCGATTCAATTGGAATCGCAGCAGCAGCAGCAGCAGCAACCCCCCCCCCCACCTACTACACGACAAAAACACTTGGCAGAGACCCTCCTGAAAAAGTGTGTTGAGATTCGGTGCGAGGCTTTCCTGCGTAAAATAATTGCGAATAATTGCATTTATTATCTTGATGCTATTGTTGTAACCAGGTGAGAACACGAGACCAGAATGAGTCGCGTTTGCCGGAGTTGACCCGGGGCTACACAAATTGCGATGTCACAAAAAACAATAAAACGATGAATGAAGCGAATGCAAGAAAACAAATGCTGAGCAAAAGTAACCAAAAAAGAATGATCGCGTTGCAAAAAAAAAAAAATACTGCATCAAAATAACTCGATATAAATGTTCCTATATTTAAAGTTATGGGAACTCATCTTCTTGGTTCTTTCGGTAAAGTCACGTAGAAGGGAAATAATAAAATAATACAAATAAAACAATAAAATACAATTCTCACGACGTTTTGGCCACAACGCAAGCAGCCGTCCTCAGGTGAAGAACAGGTCTGTCGTGAGAATTATTTTATTATGTGTTATTTTTATTATTTTATTATTTCCCTTCTACGTGACTTTACCGAAAGAACCGAGAAGATGAATCCCTGCAGTCACGAAAGCTTTAAATATAATTATTTTATTGTTTTATTTTTATTATTTTATTATTTCCCTTCTACGTGACTTTACCGAAAGAACCGAGAAGATGAATCCCTGCAGTCACGAAAGCTTTAAATATAATTATTTTATTATGTTTTATTTTTATTATTTTATTATTTCCCTTCTACGTGACTTTACCGAAAGAACCGAGAAGATGAATCCCTGCAGTCACGAAAGCTTTAAAAATAATTATTTTATTATGTTTTATTTTTATCATTTCCCTTCTACGTGACTTTACCGAAAGAACCAAGAAGATGAATCCCTGCAGTCACGAAAGCTTCAAATCGAAATTTATGGGAACTCATTTCATTATCCCCCCCCCCCATGTTGCCCCCCCACGCTTGGGGGGGGTGGGAGGGGGTGGACTCTATTAGTGACGAACGAATCAGCGATGGACGAGTAGCGGTGGGGTGAGGCTGAGTGGTGAGTCACCTCGTATCGAGGCGACGACGCTGGACTTTGAGGTCCCCTCCGATGGGGGAGCCGCTGACACAATCGCAGTGACCCCTCCATGGCCACCAGAGGCCGCTCTTCCCCCCCTCCTCCTCGACCGCGTGGCCGCCACGTGGTGATGGCGGCGACATCTGCAGAACGTGGTTCTTCACGTTCTGCAGATGTAGATGCCACAACCGCCATCTATTGTGCAACGGTTGAACTTACGACTCTGTCCGAACGGCAGAGGTCGCAAACGGGTTTTAATTCCTTACCCGCGTACCCGTACCCGGCCGCACCAGGGTCGCAAACGGGTACCCGTACCCGCCCGTACCCTACCCGTACCCGGCTGTTGCAGGCGCGGGTGGGTTGATTCTAGGAACTTGAATTGTGAGAAGAGACAAGACGTTGGGAAATGAGTGACAAACAGTTTCGCACCAGTGACTCACGGCCTACCCGTACTCGTACCCGGCCGCACCAGGGTCGCAAACGGGTACCCGTACCCGGCCCTATTTTATCGACCCCAGAGGGTGGGATGATGGGCGTCTACTGCTGTACCACCTGACCATGACGCCTGGAAACCTGGAAAATGAGTTTATTTAGAACTGCTTTTTGTGTGTTTCGTTTGTCTCTCCCACACACACACACACACCTCTCATGAGCACGCTTGGCTACGTACAGTGCGAAAGAAGTTAAACGTACGCGTACATAAATCACGAAGAGCCGAAACCCAGTCTCCATCAAAGATGATTTATTGCAACACTTTCAACGTTGTATTGCTAAATAACGTGTTGTTTCATCAATGGTTTTTACAAACCAACTGGTATTTTATATTGTTAATGAAAGTCAGTATTCGTTCACGTGGACTAAAACATTTGTATTTATATTTAGAGAGAGACAGACAGAACGGAGTTCTGATTATATTTGGCTTTACCCACGATAATGTATGTGTACGTGGCAGAGGTGTGGACTCGAGTCATGTGACTTGGACTCGAGTCAGACTCGAGTCATGAATTTGATGACTTGCGACTCGACTTGGACTTGCATAACAATGACTTTGTCCCACCTATGAGATGTGGACTCGAGTCATGTGACTTGGACTCGAGTCAGACTCGAGTCATGAATTTGATGACTTGCGACTCGACTTGGACTTGCATAACAATGACTTTGTCCCACCTCTGGTACGTGGCATTGCGTTGTGCATTGAACGGGGATACCTTATCGTTGATATGGAGAGCTCTTGCCAATAACCTCCTGTAAACCGAGTAGCATTTGTTGAACAAGCATGACAGCTGATGAGACCCAAAAAGTCTGAACGAATTCAGACTTTGCTTGTTCTTAGGTTTTTTCGGTAAAGTCACGTAGGTAAAAAATCAAAATTAATAAAAGTAAAATAAAAATTAAATAAAAATCACGACGTTTCGGAGGCAACACAAGCTTCCATCTTCAGGTGGAACCGTCACAGCACGATAGCTGCTTCAAGTGAGAGAGATTCCAAAAAAACCAGTAGATATACAAGGACTGTTTTATTGGAATTTCTCTTACTTGATACAGCAGTCGTGCTGTGACGGTTCCACCTGAAGACGGAAGCTTGTGTTGCCTCCGAAACGTCGTGATTTTTATTTTATTTTTATTTTACGTTTATTAATTTTGATTTTTTACCTACGTGACTTTACCGAAAAAACCTAAGAATATGAATACTTGCAGTCACGAAAGCTTCAAATCTAGACTTTGCTTGCTTAAACAAATTCCGCTGGATAATATTGCTCTGCAAAGCGGATGGGCCAATGGATTAAAACATCAATACAATTATTTGTGCATTGTACTTCCTTTCTGTGTGTACTGTTCCAATTACTATCTTGCTTCAGTCAACCAAAGTTGGTTCTGTGCTCAGCGGTGCGAAAGAAGTTCAACATACTAGACTGATACAGAGATCCATAGACTCACACAGAGACCCATAGACTCACACAGAGACCCATAGACTCACACAGAGACCCAGAGACTCACACAGAGACCCAGAGACTCACACAGAGACCCATAGATTCACCCAACAACACAGACTCACACAGAGACCCATATACTCACACAGAGACCCATAGACTCACACAGAGACCAATAGACTGAGACCCATAGACTCACACAGAGACCCATAGACTCACACAGAGACCCATATACTCACACAGAGACCCATAGACTCAGAGACCCATAGACTCACACAGAGACCCATAGACTCACACAGAGACCAATAGACTCACACAGAGACCAATAGACTCACACAGAGACCAATAGACTCACACAGAGACCCGTAAACTCACACAGAGACCCATAGACTCACACAGAGACCCATAGACTTAGAGACCCATGGACTCGCACAGAGACCCATAGACTCACACAGAGACCCAGAGACACACACAGAGACCCATAAACTCACTAAGACCCATAGACTCACACAGAGACCCATATACTCACACAGAGACCCATAGACTCACACTGAGACCCATAGACTCACACAGAGACCCATTTCTTTAGAACTGCTTGTTGTGTTTAGTTTGTTGTCCCCTCCCGCACCTCCGATTAGCACGCTTTGCTACGTACGACGCGAAAGAAGTTCAACAACAAACATACATGCAACCTCAATGGGCGCTCGCCTGGTTAAATCATCTCAATGGGCTGTCATCTGGTTGAACACATTCCTGCGGAGGGAGCTGGTAGGGACGTTGGGTTGCTCGGTCAATGGCCAGGGTCAATGGCGGCGTGGTGTGTTCCGCAAATACGCCCGAGTGTGAGGGCGGGCACAAGCCGGCGTGAGTAGGTTAAACGTTGAGTTTTACTGGTAGAAACGAAGTGGACCAGACCACCAATAGATTAATGTGTCCGTCCGTCCGTCCGCGTTTGTCCGTCCGTCCGACCGCGTTTGTCCGTCCGTCCGTCCGTGTATCAACATCGCCCCCTACTGCAAACACTTGGCATGACCCTGTCCGACAAGATGGCCGCCCGCTCCCCCTGCGATCTGTGAATTAAACAAGATGGCCGTCGCTTCCGGCGCATCACGGCAAAACTTTAAACTTCGCTTCAAAATTACTTTACTGAAACGCAGCACGTTTATTTTAAAAAAATTACTTTACTGAAACGCAGCACGTTTTTTTAACACAGAGACAAGAAACATTTATTAACACAGAGACGAGATACTTTTAATCTCCTTATTTGTGCACGAAAAGCACGGCGCGAGGCCTAGTGCGGCAGGCTTCGCGAGGCCTAGTGCGGCAGGCTTATTAACACAGAGATGAAACGCAGCACGTTTATTTTAAAAAAAATTACTTTACTGAAACGCAGCACGTTTTTTTAACACAGAGACAAGAAACATGTATTAACACAGAGACGAGATACTTTTAATCTCCTTATTTGTGCACAAAAAGCACGGCGCGAGGCCTAGTGCGACAGGCTTCGCGAGGCCTAGTGCGGGAGGCTTATTAACACAGAGATGAAACGCAGCACGTTTATTGTTGTTGTTGTGCATATTGGCAGTGGTGCCTGACTCGGCTGAATCTGCAGCCCGGCAGCGGCAGAGCAGAGGCAGCGAGAGGCCTCGTCGCTGCTGCTATTCACTCGCTTATAGTTCTACCGTGTTCACTACATCTCTGTCGTGTTCACTACATCTGCTGTGTTCACTACATCTCTGCCGTGTTCACTATCATCTCTACATCTCTGTCGTGTTCACTATCATCTCTACATCTCTGTCGTGTTCACTACATCTCTGTCGTGTTCACTATCATCTCTACATCTCTGTCGTGTTCACTATATCTCTGTCGTGTTCACTATCATCTCTACATCTCTGTCGTGTTCACTACATCTCTGCCGTGTTTACCACATCTCTGCCGTGTTCACCACATCTCTGCCGTGTTCACCACATCTCTGCCGTGTTCACCACATCTCTGCCGTGTTCACTACATCTCTGTCGTGTTCACTACATCGTATTCACACGCAAGTATTTCTACTTGTGCTGCAATCTTTGATTATTTAGCTGCTGGCTGCATGTTTGGTGGCGATGCTACCGTTATAGCAGCACCAACTGCGGTTGGTTCTGGGTCCATGGAAACGACGCTTTTCACTGCGAGTTTGTAAAGGGTTCCAGCAGCAAATGCGGTCTCTGTTTCAGCAAGCATCTTTTCAACGTGGGCGTCCAGACAACCATTGGGGTCTTCAAAGTCGTGGTTGTTTTCGGTATCCATGTCGTGCACGCGAATAAAAACTCGAAGTGCCAAACAAACACTGCTCAATGTAGTACTGTTATATGAATATGCCAAACGCCCGTTTATTCAACTCTATGTAGACGACATAAAATGCACCAAGGTGCCGTTTATTCCCTCTATTTTATTTCACCTTTATACTAGTAAATGCATTCGAGTTTCCCCATCTAAGGTCAATTAATCTCAGATGTGATCGTTTGGAAATGAAAGACTACGAGTCTTTAAATCTCACAGCGTTTCTTGTCAAAACAAACACTTTTAATTAACGTTACACTAGAATACAGTAATTTTTTCTTTAACTCCTCTATACCCGGTCGATATCCCTGTACCGGTACTCAGTATTATTCCTACCAGCCCACCCCGCAGGGTCCTGTTATAAGGGCACCACGGGGTGACCAGCTCCTCCCCACCCAGCCCCACCCTCCCCACCAAGCTCCTCCCCACCCAGCCCCTCTCCATCCTCTCCACCCAGCCCCTCCCCACCCAGCCCCTCCCTGCACGACGGACACAATAATCCCCTTTGGGCTGGTGTAACCAGGAGGTTCCTACCAGTATAACGTACGTCAATTACAGGAGCTAATTCATCTCGATGGGTTCTCAACTGGTTAAGTAAAGGACGGAAAACTATAAGATGTAGTACATCTCAAACGGTCTCAATGCTATGTACGGTGCGAAAGAAGCCCGGCGTACATACGATGTGGGACCCTAACCTGGCCAAAGAAAGGAATTTGCATCATTTAAGAAAATAAAAAAAACGAACTTCCAAGGACTTTCACCTGACTTCATAAAGGACATTGGCCACGAGAGATAGATAAACATCAGTGTGGTGTAAAGAGAGCATCTCCATTCATCGATACGTCCCCATCAATGGGCTCGCTTGGCCATACAGCGCAAGGATTAAAGGGCATGCACCAGCAGAGATAAGCCATCTCGATGGACTATCACCCAGTTTCATAAAGGACCTCGTTCAATTCGTGACCGCTCTTTGCTCTTTGCTTTACAGCCTTCGTGCACGATCAAGGTTTAGGTGGAACCATGAATTAATGTTTAGCGGCGCCTTCTGTTAATGGCGCAGATCAGTCCTTTTTTTCCCCGTCTTTTGGACGTGTTCTCAATGCTCACCACGTGTTCTCATTGCTCACCACGTGTTCTAAATGCTTACCACGTGTTCTCAATGCTCACCACGTGTTCTCATTGCTCACCACGTGTTCTCAATGCTCACCACGTGTTCTCAATGCTCACCACGTGTTCACAATGCTCACCACGTGTTCTCAATGCTCACCACGTGTTCTCAATGCTCACCACGTGTTCTCAAAGCTCACCACGTGTTCTCAATGCTCACCACGTGTTCTCAATGCTCACCACGGTGTTCTCAAAGCTCACCACGTGTTCTCACTGCTTACCACGTGTTCTCACTGCTCACCACGTGTTCTCACTGCTCACCACGTGTTCTCAATGCTCACCACGTGTTCACAATGCTTACCACGTGTTCTCACTGCTCACCACGTGTTCTCACTGCTCACCACGTGTTCACAATGCTCACCACGTGTTCTCACTGCTCACCACGTGTTCTCACTGCTCACCACGTGTTCTCAATGCTCACCACGTGTTCTCACTGCTCACCACGTGTTCACAATGATTACCACGTGTTCTCACTGCTCACCACGTGTTTTCACTGCTCACCACGTGTTCTCAATGCTCACCACGTGTTCTCACTGCTCACCACGTGTTCTCAATGCTCACCACGTGTTCTCAATGCTCACCACGTGTTCTCACTGCTTACCACGTGTTCTCAATGCTCACCACGTGTTCTCAATGATTACCACGTGTTCTCAAAGCTCACCACGTGTTCTCAATGATTACCACGTGTTCTCAAAGCTCACCACGTGTTCTCAATGATTACCACGTGTTCTCACTGCTCACGCACGTGTTCTCAATGCTCACCACGTGTTCTCAATGAGGTTGGTTGTGTCGGCCCGGGTTGGTTGTTGTCGGCCCGGGTTGGTTGTTGTCGGCCCGGGTTGGTTGTTGTCGGCCCGGGTTGGTTGTTGTCGGCCCGGGTTGGTTGTTGTCGGCCCGGGTTGGTTGTTGTCGGCCCGGGTTGGTTGTTGTCGGCCCGGGTTGGTTGTTGTCGGCCCGGGTTGGTTGTTGTCGGCCCGGGTTGGTTGTTGTCGGCCCGGGTTGGTTGTTGTCGGCCCGGGTTGGTTGTTGTCGGCCCGGGTTGGTTGTTGTCGGCCCGGGTTGGTTGTTTCTCAATGCTGACCACGTGTTCTCAATGCTCACCACGTGTTCACAATGCTCACCACGTGTTCTCAATGCTCACCACGTGTTCTCAATGCTTACCACGTGTTCACAATGCTCACCACGTGTTCACAATGCTCACCACGTGTTCTCAATGCTTACCACGTGTTCTCAAAGCTCACCACGTGTTCTCAATGCTCACCACGTGTTCTCAATGCTCACCACGTGTTCTCAATGCTCACCACGTGTTCTCACTGCTTACCACGTGTTCTCAATGCTCACCACGTATTCTCAATGCTCACCACGTGTTCTCAATGCTTACCACGTGTTCTCACTGCTCACCACGTGTTCTCAATGCTCACCACGTGTTCACAATGCTCACCACGTGTTCTCAATGCTCACCACGTGTTCTCACTGCTCACCACGTGTTCTCACTGCTCACCACGTGTTTTCAATGCTCACCACGTGTTCTCAATGCTCACCACGTGTTCACAATGCTCACCACGTGTTCTCAATGCTCACCACGTGTTCTCACTGCTCACCACGTGTTTTCAATGCTCACCACGTGTTCTCAATGCTCACCACGTGTTCACAATGCTCACCACGTGTTCTCAATGCTCACCACGTGTTTTCAATGCTCACCACGTGTTCTCAATGCTCACCACGTGTTCTCAATGCTCACCACGTGTTCTCAATGCTCACCACGTGTTCTCAAATCGTGAAGTTTTGGAACGCCCACGCTTACACCACCGCACGCGACCTCTGCCCGCCGATCGATTAAAACTGCACGGGGCATCCATTTACTCCGCTGGGTGGTGGACAGAGGTGGGTGGGAGGGGGGGCGATCTCAGAAACTCACCCGTTGTTTTAACGAATCAACTAAATCACGACGTTTCGCTCGAAACACAAGCGCCCGTCATCAGGTGGAAGAGATACAGCAGGAGAACTGCTCCGATGCCAGCGATCGAAACGTCGTGATTTCGTTGATTTTTCTACCCACGTGACTTCACCGAAAGAACCAAAGAGTATGTGGATTCCTGCAGTCACGAAAGCTTCAAATCTAGAATAATAAACTAAACTTGGCTTTGTATTTTAGCAGGTAAGGCCCACTGAGCCATGTAGCCATCACAAATGAGAGCTCAACGATGTGGCTCATCACGCGTACATTTGTAGCAGCCCAATGCTCCAAACGCGTGGTGATGTTGATTCTGAATGTGGAGTGGTGGGGGGGGGAAATGGGAAGACCCAGAGAAAAATTCACGCGACCACGGGCAGAGAGAGACGCAAACTCCAAATATACAGCAGCAGGCATCAGGGTCGGGATCGAACCCACGACCTCCTGTGTACCAGGCGAGGTAGTTAACATCTCCTAGCCACCGTGATGATGATGAGAGAGAGACACGCCAACTCCAAATATACAGCAGGCGTCGGGGTCGGGATCAAACCCACGACCTTCTGTACACCGGGCGAGGTAGTTAACATCTCCTAGCCACCGTGTTCTCACCATTACGAGGATCTCACGGGACACACACGATGACGCGTAGACGACAATTAGTGAGTGTGTGTGGTGTGTGTGTGTGGTGTGTGTGTGTGGTGTGTGTGTGGTGTTTGCGTGGTGTGTATGTGGTGTGTGTGTGGTGTGTTTGGTGTGTGTGGTGTGTGCGTGGTGTTTGCGTGGTGTGTGTGTGGTGTGTGTAGTGTGTGTGTGTGGTGTGTGTGTGTGGTATGTGTGTGGTGTGTGCGTGGTGTGTGTATAGTGTGTGTGGTGTGTGTTTGTGTGTGTGGTGTGTGGTGTGTGTGGTGTGGTGTGTGGTGTGTGTGTGGTGTGTGCGTGGTGTGTGTGTGGTGTGTATGGTGTGTGTGGTGTGTGTGTGGTGTGTGTGATGTGTGTGTGTGTGTGGTGTGTGTATGGTGGGTGTGGTGTGTGTGTGGTGTGTTTGTGTGGTGTGTGTATGGTGTGTGTGGTGTGTGTGTGGTGTGTGTGATGTGTGTGTGTGTGGTGTGTGTGTGTGGTGTGTGTGTGGTTTGTGTGTGTGTGGTGTGTGTGTGTGGTGTGTGTGGTGTGTGTGTGTGTGTGGTGTGTGTGTGTGGTGTGTGTGTGTGTGGTGTGTGTGTGCGTGGTGTGTGTGTGCGTGGTGTGTGTGGTGTGTGTGTGTGGTGTGTGTGTGTGTGGTGTGTGTGTGCGTGGTGTGTGTGTGCGTGGTGTGTGTGGTGTGTGTGTGTGGTTTGTGTGTGTGTGGTGTGTGTGTGTGGTGTGTGTGGTGTGTGTGTGTGTGTGGTGTGTGTGGCAGAGGTGTGGACTCGAGTCATGTGACTTGGACTCGAGTCAGACTCGAGTCATGAATTTGATGACTTGCGACTCGACTTGGACTTGCATAACAATGACTTTGTCCCACCTATGAGATGTGGACTCGAGTCATGTGACTTGGACTCGAGTCAGACTCGAGTCATGAATTTGATGACTTGCGACTCGACTTGGACTTGCATAACAATGACTTTGTCCCACCTCTGGTGTGTGGTGTGTGTGTGTGGTGTGTGTGGTGTGTGTGTGCGTGGTGTGTGTGTGCGTGGTGTGTGTGGTGTGTGTGTGTGGTGTGTGTGTGTGTGGTGTGTGTGTGCGTGGTGTGTGTGTGCGTGGTGTGTGTGTATGTGGGTTACACCATGGGGAAGCGGTGGTGTAGCGGTTAGCGCTACGCTGCGCTACGAACCTGGCGACCCAGGTTCAACTCCCGCTCACGGCCAACGCCGGTGACGATTATCTGAACCCGGTCCTGGGCCTCCCCTAGGTCGACTCGGCCTCAAATGATTACCTGGTGCGGTGTGTAAACATCGCCACCGGGGAGACAAAGGCGATCGGGCGTGGTGTTGGGCACCACCCCCTCGTGTGCCGTGCCGGCCTTCATAGGTGCTCGCTAACAGCACTTGCCCCAACAGTCTGTTACAGGCTATGCGGGGGATCTTTGTTTTGTTAAACCGTGGCTACCTCCGAATCTTCTTGAAGACGCGTCACCAAACCACCACCACAACCCCCACCACAACCTCCACCACCACCAAACCACCACCACAACCCCCACCACCACAACCCTCACTACAACCCCCACCACCACCACAACCCCCACCACAACCCCCACCACCACAACCCCCACCACAACCCTCAATACAACCCCCACCACCACCACAACCCTCAACACAACTCCCACCACCACAGCCACCACAACCACCACCACCACAGCCCCCACCACCACCACAACCCCCACCACAACCATCACAACCCTCACTACAACCCACACCACCATCACAACCACCACTACAACCCCCACCACCACCACAACTCACACCACCACAGCCACCACCACAACCCCCACTACAACCCCCACCACCACCATAACCCTCACTACAACTCCCACCACCACAACCACCACCACCACAACCACAACCCCCACCACAACCACAACCCCCACCACAACCCCCACCACAACCCCCATCACAACCCCCACCACCACCACAACAACCACCACCACCCCCACCACAACCACAACCCTCACTACAACCACCACCACAAACCCCACCACCACCACAACCACTACCACCACCACAACCACCACAACCACCACCCCCACCACCACCACCACAACCACCACCACCACCCCCACCACCACCACCACAACCACCACCACAACCACCACAACCACCACCACTACCACAACCACCACCACCACAACCACCACCACCCCCACCACCACCACAACCACCACCACCACAACCACCACCACCACAACCACCACAACCCCCACCACCACAACCACCACCACCCCCACCACCACAACCACCACCACAACCACCACCACCACAACCACCACCACCACCACCCCCACCACCACCACAACCACCACCACAACCACCACCACCACCCCCACCACCACAACCACCACCACCACCCCCACCACCCCCACCACCACCACCACCACAACCACCACCACAACCACCATCACCACCACAACCACCACAACCACCACCACCACAACCACCACCACCCCCACCAGCATCACAACCACCACCTCCACAATCACCACCACCACCACCACAACCACCACCACCACAACCACCACCACCACCACCACAACCACCACCACCACAACCACCACCATCACAACCACCACCACCACCACAACCACCACCACAACCACCACCACCACCACAATCACCACCACCACCACAACCACCACCACCACCACCCCCACCAGCATCACAACCACCACCTCCACAATCACCACCACAACCAACACCACCACAACCACCACCACCACCCCCACCACCACAACCACCACCACCACCACAACCACCACCATCACAACCACCACCATCCCCACCACCACCACCACCACAACCACCACCACAACCACCACCACCACAATCACCACCACCACCACAACCACCACAACCACCACCCCCACCAGCATCACAACCACCACCTCCACAATCACCACCACAACCAACACCACCACAACCACCACCACCACCACCACCCCCACCACCACAACCACCACCACAACCACCACCATCACAACCACCACCATCACAACCACCACCACCCCCACCACCCCCACCACCACCACCACCACAACCACCACCACAACCACCACCACCACAATCACCACCACCACAACCACCACCACCACCACCCCCACCAGCATCACAACCACCACCTCCACAATCACCACCACAACCAACACCACCACAACCACCACCACCACCCCCACCACCACAACCACCACCACAACCACCACCATCACAACCACCACCACCCCCACCACCCCCACCACCACCACCACCACAACCACCACAACAACCACCACCACAATCACCACCACCACCACAACCACCACCACCACCACCCCCACCAGCATCACAACCACCACCTCCACAATCACCACCACAACCAACACCACCACAACCACCACCACCACCACCACCCCCACCACCACAACCACCACCACCACCACAACCACCACCATCACAACCACCACCACCCCCACCACCACCACCACCACAACCACCACCACAACCACCACCACCACAATCACCACCACCACCACAACCACCACCATCACAACCACCACCACCCCCACCACCCCCACCACCACCACCACCACAACCACCACCACAACCACCACCACCACAATCACCACCACCACAACCACCACCACCACCACCACCCCCACCAGCATCACAACCACCACCTCCACAATCACCACCACAACCAACACCACCACAACCACCACCACCACCCCCACCACCACAACCACCACCACAACCATCACAACCACCACCACCCCCACCACCCCCACCACCACCACCACCACAACCACCACAACAACCACCACCACAATCACCACCACCACCACAACCACCACCACCACCACCCCCACCAGCATCACAACCACCACCTCCACAATCACCACCACAACCAACACCACCACAACCACCACCACCACCACCACCCCCACCACCACAACCACCACCACCACCACAACCACCACCATCACAACCACCACCACCCCCACCACCCCCACCACCACCACCACCACAACCACCACCACAACCACCACCACCACCACCACCACAATCACCACCACCACCACAACCACCACCACCACCACCCCCACCACCCCCACCACCACAACCACCACCACCACCACCACCCCCACCACCACAACCACCACCACCACCACCCCCACCACCACAACCACCACAACCACCACCACCTTCAGCTGTCAGTGGTCGTGAGCGCGCAGTGGCCACGCCTTTTAAAAAAAAAAAACCTTTTTGTAGTTGTAGTAGTTATTGTAGTTGTTGTTGTAGTTGTTGCTGTAGTAGTAGTAGTAGGTGTAATAATTAACTAAATGGCAGTGCAGGTAATTGCGCCGGGGAGTAATTGAGTCGTAATGCGCCCGGCAATTCGTGCCCCAGCACCCGGCCTGGCGTCATCGGCCGATGGGTCGTGATCGGAGCGCGTTCGACCACGTGCGGCTGGGCCCAATGACCGTGGCAGATCTTGCGGTCGAATTCCCCGTTAGACGTTGGTGTATTCTGTGTTTGCCGTGTTGTTTTATTTTACTCAAAAGTTCATGTATTAGGTGTAGCCCTGTGAGCCATTCGGCGCTTGAATCGGGTGCAACCGCAAACAAACAAAAAACTAAAATATGAACAAAAAAACATCTTAAAGTGACGATGTGACTAAGTGCAAATAGAAACTTCAAGAAAAGACAGCAAAATGTTGCAGGGAAAGCACCGTACACCAACGCTGTGTGCAAATATCCCAGTGGGATGCAAGTCAAACAACAACAACAACCACCACAAGACAACTTAGATTAAGGCCATCAGTCTAACTCCGTACTACAACAACACAAACATGGCCAAACCAAATAACTTTTCGAAAATCACCAAAATAAAGCCATGAAAGCAATGAAACAGTGATCATAGGAACTGTGACCGAATTTTCACAATAAACGACATAAACAACATGTACTACCAAAAACCCTGCAGCCATAGCTGACTGCATGAGTCACTCCACAACAGTAGGAGCATCAGACGGAGTGTCAACATTTTTCAATGCACCTTTAAGATCAGCACACTAAATTAAAACACAGATCATACTCGTACGGCTGCTGATGTTAGATGCAGAGACAACAACAACAACTACAGACTCATACCCAGTGGCGGATGATCCTCGTAGCAAAAGTAGCTACAAATGCAGCTACTTTTCGATTTAAAGCTTTCGTGACTGCAGGGATTCATCTTCTTGGTTCTTTCGGTAAAGTCACGTAGAATGGAAATAATAAAATGATAATAATAAGACATTATAAAATAATTCTCTGGTGAGATTGACCACAATACCTGCGGTTTTATTATGTTTTATTTGTATTATTTTATTATTTCCATTCTACGTGACTTTACCGAAAGAACCAGGAAGATAAATGCAGATACTTTCAAGGGCCCCGCGCGAAACGCTTTCAAGCTATAAATTCCGGTTCGGTGATTCTGCACTTGCTCTATTATTATAGTACTACACCGCCTTCGACTTTTACGAACGACCGGGTGTTTAAGGTTATCGATTCGTCGTATTATCTGGGCGGTATAGCGAATGAAAAAATACAATTACTTTACTGTGCGAGTTAAAAAATTGTGTTTTAATATTTACGTGTTTAATTTTTATTGATTTATAACAACATATTCTACAGGCCCCGCACTATAGCTTCATCCGGCTCTGCTCATACGGTGTGAGCCCGTGCCGGTTAAGTCCGTGTTCTTGTAGAGGGACATTTGAGTTTTCAGGTCCATGAGGTTTTACAGCCGTTTCAATGCGGGCAACATGAATGTGTTGCATTTACACCATTGGAACCTCCTTTGTCAGAAGCAAAATATGATCATTGTTTTTTATCCTTTTATCTGGCAACAAAACTGACACCTTTTTTTTACAAGGAGTCATGTTTGCATTGACCACAATACCTTCGGTCGGAATGCAAACACAAAACACAACTCTGATAATGTATGCACTGTCCTTGAAATTGAGAAAGCTTTTCTTAGAGCCTAGTCTCACATGGTGTTGGACCAGATGACTAGGCTCTAAGAAAAGCTGTCTCGGGTGTGGACCAATCAATTTCAAGGACAGTGCATACATTATCAGAGTTGTGTTTTGTGTTTGCATTCCGACCGCAGGTATTGTGGTCAACGCAAACATGACTCCTTGTAAAAAGAAAAGGTGTCAGTTTTGTTTTCCAGAGAAAAGGGTAAAAACACAATCATCAAAAATGTGTTGTGTCTATTTTGTTTGTGTTTCTCTCGTTGTTAAGGGACTTTGTAGGATGATCGTTGAGATGTATAAAGGGGCACGGAGTGAGCAGTAAGGTCTGAGTCGTTCTGTAATAAGGCAGGACACTGATAAGGGGTTGACCGCCATGACAACTTTACAATTTCCCATTCAGGTGTTTGAAGGCCAGATGACAACCGCGTTAGGAGCAGTAGCGGAGTAGTGAATCATCGTCATCGTCGTCATCATCATCATCATCGTCATCATTATCGTCGTCATCATCATCATCGTCATCATTGTCATCATCATCATCGTCATCATCATCGTCATCATCATCGTCATCATCGTCATCATCATCGTCATCATCATCGTCATCATCGTCATCATCGTCGTCATCATCGTCATCATCATCGTCATCATCGTCGTTGTCATCGTCGTCATCATCATCGTCATCGTCGTCATCATCGTCGTTGTCATCGTCGTCATCATCGTCGTCGTCATCGTCATCATCATCGTCGTCGTCATCGTCGTCGTCATCGTCGTCGTCATCGTCGTCGTCATCATCATCATCATCGTCACCACCGTCAGCAACAGGAAACCACGTGTTCTCAAAGCTTACCACGTGTTCTCAATGCTCACCACGTGTTCTCACTGCTTACCACGTTTTCTCAATGCTCACTCACAACACACACGACACTCACAACACACACGCAACACACACGACACTCACTCACAACTCACACTCACAGCACACACTCACACACACTCACACAACACTCACACACAACACACTCTCACACACAACACACACGCAACACACACGACACACAACACTCACGCACACACAACACACACTCACACATAACACACTCACACACATCACACTCACACACACCACACACACAACACACAGACACAACACACAATCACACACACCACACACACGACACACACTCACACACAACACACACTCACACTACACTCACACACACCACACACGAAACACTCACACACAACAACAACACACTCACACACAACACACACTCACACTATACTCACACACAACACTCACACACCACACTTGAAACACTCACACACAACAACAACACACTCACACACAACACACACTCACACACAACACACTCACACACAGCACACTCACACACAACACACCACACACACAACACACACTCACACACAACACACACTCACACTATACTCACACACAACACTCACACACACCACACACGAAACACTCACACACAACACACACTCACAAACAACACACACTCACAACACACTCATGCAACACACTCGCACACAACACACACTCGCACACAACACACACTCACACACACCACACACACAACACACACTCACACACAACACACACTCACACTATACTCACACACAACACTCACACACACCACACACGAAACACTCACACACAACACACACTCACAAACAACACACACTCACAACACACTCATGCAACACACTCGCACACAACACACACTCGCACACAACACACACTCACACACACCACACACACAACACACACTCACACACAACACACACTCACACTACACTCACACACAACACTCACACACACCACACACGAAACACTCACACACAACAACACACAACAACAACAACACACTCACACACAACACACACAACACTCACACACACACCACAAACGAAACACTCACACACAACACACACAACAACAACACGCTCACGCAACACAACACACACAACACACGCACACGCAACACAAACCCACACACCAACACACTCGCACACAACACACACTCGCAACACAACACACAAACTTACACACACCACACACACAACACACACTCACACACAACACACACTCACACTACACACACACACCACACACGCGCGTTTCGCAAATGCATTGTTCGCGTACGAAGTGGGAACTTCCGCTGGTACTTGTGTTAGCGTTACAAGGGCAAGTGCTTCTCCAAATAGACAAACATTTGGCAACCTTTAACAGGAAGACCACTCGCTCGCTCGCTCTCTCTCTTCATGATAAAGGTGTGTTGGTGAGATCGCGTGCCGTGTAAATGTCGTGTAGGGAAACCCTCCACCACCCGACACGCCGTGGCACACGAGGGGGTGGGTGGCCAGCAACTACGCCCGGCCGCCTTTGTCTCCCTAGTAGGGATGTTTACTACACACCAAAGACAAAGATCCCCCGTGTAGCCTGTAACAGACTGTTGGGGCAAGTGCTGTTCGCGAGCACCTATGAAGGCCGGCACGGTGGCACACGAGGGGGTGGGTGGCCAGCACCGCGCCCGGCCGCCTTTGTCTCCCTAATTCCGATGTTTGAACACTGCACCAGGTACTCATTTGAGGCTGAATCGGCCTAGGGGATGCCCAGGACCGGTTTACAGAAGCGTCGCTAATGTCGGCTGTGAGTCGGAATCGAACTCGGGTCGCCGGGTTCGTTGAGAAGCGCGCTAACCACTGCGCCACCGCTCCCCACAAACGCCCACCCACGCACACACACACACACACCTACAACTCACACACACCTACCACTTACACACACACACCTACCAACGCACACACACCTACAAGACCACTCTCTCTCCCAAACACTCACACCTACCACCCACTCTCACACACACACCTACCAACGCACACACACCTACCACCCACTCTCACACACACACACACCTACCACCCACTCTCACACACACACACACCTACCACCCACTCTCACACACACACACACCTACCACCCACTCTCACACACACACACACCTACCACCCACTCTCACACACACCTACCAACGCACAGACACACACACACACAAACCTACCAACGCACACACACACCTACAAGACCACTCTCTCTCTCCCACACACACATCTACCAACGCACACACACACACCTACCATACATTCTCTCTCTCACACACACACACCTACTAACGCACAGACAGACACACACACACACCTACCAACGCACACACACACCTACCACACTCTCTCTCTCTCACACACACACCTACCAACGGACACACACACACCTACCACACTCTCTTTCACACACACACACCTACCAACGCACACACACACCTACCATTCTCT